>NC_072825.1:1690000-1897500 GCF_027744805.1 Dunckerocampus dactyliophorus
CGCGTACGTATATATCTATGAGCTTCCCGTACCAACATGGCGCCTTCACCGCTTGCACTCACAGGAGAAATCTTAGCACAAATATTTGCAGTTTGTCCCAGACGAATGGGTACCATAATGTTCTGTGTTACACAATGCAGTCTGGACGACGAGTTTTATTTTTAATCTCCCTTTTATTGAAATGAAGGCGAGTAGCAACTCACAGACCTTCTTCCTTGTTACGTCACCGTTCGCTTATGGATGCCAGCTACGAGCAAAACTGATTCACACTGACGATTTTTAATTTAACGTGACAACGACGAAGAGGAAAGACTAACTAAAAGACAGCAATTATATTAGTGACGTCTCAATTTACTATTTTAAAAAAGCGTCAAAAAGCAAAATGCAACACAGGCCTTTAAACGCTACGTTCAGTCGTATGCGTTAGCTAGCTTTAGCGAACTCCTATGTTCAGGCAAGCTAATGTTAGGTAATTAAGTGTAACACATGCAGCATGGCAATTATTGTAGAAATGAGTGCATTTCTTACCTTGGAGCAGACAAAGGTGTGCCTGTTTATTTTTGACCTGGCAACCATGAAGCTTTATCCAGAGTTTGGGTTTGGGAGACGAAAACTATCAAAAATGTTCCCCCCCCCAATGCCAATGTGGTGCATCCACGGTTGCCCCAAGCACAAAGTCTCACAATAATGACATTTGTAAATATCAGAGATACGGCAGAAGCTTAATTGTTCATCGTCCATTGAGTTAATTAAAAGAAGTTTGGCTGTGGGCGTGGTATGCTCTGCGATTGGTCAGTCTGTTTCCGTGGGTGGAGCTTTGCGACAGTCAATTACGACAAATGACAACACTTGTATAGTATGTCCTGTGTCCATAAATTTTAACATGTAACCGTTTTTTGTGTACATTTATGAATAAAAAACCCATTATGGGCTTGTTGTGTATTAAAAAATGAAGACAATCGCTCGCTTGCAAGAAAAACATTGTTTTTTATCTTGGAAAAGAAGCACAAAAATACAATTCATCACCTCTATGGCTTTGCTCAAGACACATCTCAGAGAGATCACGACTGTGATGACAAATATGAATCCAAAATGTTCAATGAACAGCATCAATCTGACACAGAATGACCTGAAAACGTTTCAGTCAGGAAAAAAAAGCTCCAATGTTTACATGATTTTCTACTCTTGTCTTCGGAGATGACTGTAAGGCACTTTTCGGGGAACAAAAAATAACATCTATCTTTGATTAAGCGTCATAGGAAAGAGAAACAAAAAAACAGCCATCAAGTATTTTCCATAAATGCTTTGCTATGCTTGACTACAGTACAAAATATTCCATAAAGCCCGAAAAAGACACATCCCAACCTGCAACAAGCGATGCAAGCTAGCAAAGACGTCTGAAGGCACGTTGGCAGTTTGAATGTTTTTTTTAAATAAACTTGTAGCACAATCGCAATGATTTAGTCAAACACCATCAGCTCTGAATATGTGGCACCAGGCACATAAGAAGACACCCCGGGTCGCCTTGGTTACCATCTTTGGCATTGATAAATGCTTTCATACATTCTGGCAAACAAAACAACCCAATTTATGGCAAGAAATAATTCAAGAACAAAAAACTGACTTGTTTGCATACAAAAAAAAAAAGAGTTTGCAGAACACCCTGAGATGACAAAAAAGCTGTCGACAAACTTTTGATCCAGGAGTACATTTAAATGAAAGGAATTTCTCTGATAAACGTCACTAACGAGCCTCGTTGGCTTCACTTTCCTGTGTGGATGTTCTTCATGAGAGTGCGTGTGTCGTGTACGCTGATACGCTTCATAGAAGGATGCATGGGCACGCTCGTCTTCAGGGTTCACCGTCTGTGCGTGTTGAGATTTGACAGCGTTAAACGTGAACCTTGACTGGATGCGCTGGTCAAACAAGCTGTGTGTGTGTGTGTGTGTGTGTGTGTGTGTGTGTGTGTGTGTGTGTGAGAGAGCAGAAGCAGCAGCACATGCAATAACACAAGTGGACTATACGCAATTGAAGGAAGACGAAGCTCGTGGCCTTCAGGCACTCTTGAAGCTGCCGCGTCAAGTAGATACAAAAGGCAAAATGAAGTAGTAATTCAAAACTAAAAAATAGTACATGCAGAGAAAGATCCCAGCAGTGGAAAGTGATGCCAAGTGCGGTACAGGAGGGGAGGAGGCAACGTTGTCTGTCATCCGCTTTTACATCATCACGCAGTTCTCAGGCTTGACGCCACTCTGGAAGAAAAAGGAGGGTGAAAGGTCAGCGTTGACTCCAACAAACAGTCTTTGGCTGAAAGTATTCTTGTAGTCTGAACTCATAAAGAGGTTCTTTAAATAGCCTTGCTTGTTTGACAACAAAAAATGTCAGCTTCCCAAAAACTGCTGTAAAAAATATTACATAAATAAAGGCACAACATTCATTTCCATGCATTTTTCTTCCCCTTTTGTGTCAGATTAAAAAAATGAAAATTAAAAAAACTCACTGAAGGTCTTAATGACAAAAAATGTCAGCTTCTCAAAAACTGCTGTATAAATTATGGCAGCAAAATTCATTTCAATGCATTGTTTTGTTTCCCTTCTGTGTCAGATTAAAAAAAAAAATAAAAATTTAAACCTCACTGAAGGTCTTAATGACAAAAAAATGTTGGCTTCCCAAAAACTGCTGTAAAAAACATGATATAAATGATGGCAGCAACATTCATTTCCATGCATTGTTTTTTTCCCCTTCTGTGTCAGATTGGAAAAAAAACACTGAAGATCTTAATGACAAAAAATGTCACCTTCCCAAAAACTGCTGAAATATTATATATATATATATATGTATGTATATGTATGATGGCAGCAGCAGCATTGATTTTCATTCTTTATTTTAAAAAAATTCCACTCATGACAAAAAATGTCATCTTACCCAAAACCGCTGCTGTAAAAATATTTTATGCATGATAGCAGGAACGTTTGACTTTCATGCATTGTTATTTTATCAGATTAAAATCAAAATGAATAAAAAACACACACACAAAGTGCTAATGACAAAAAATGTCAGCTCCCTAAAAACTTCTGCAAAAATAATATAAAAAGTAGTGTATTTCATACTTGAAGCAAGTCAATCTCAAAAGTGCTATAAAAATATGAAATAAATGATGGCAGTGCCACTGATTTTCATGCAATGTTATTTTGTCAGATTAAAACCAAAAAAAAGTTTAAAAATCACACTCAGGGTCCTAATAACAAAAACTGTCAGCTTCCCAAAAACTACTGAAAAAACATACAAAATATGGCAGCAACATTAGATTTTCACTCATCATTCTTTTCAAGAGCGGACACAGTTGCTCCCACTTCCTGTGTCCCAGTGCTTTTGTCCCTGCGGTGTGTAGTATGACGGCCGTGAGAAGAACCACCCCATGTAACGATACAGCGATAGTTAGCAATAGCGCTACCTGTCTGGGCTCGTTAGTGCCCATGAAAAAGGAATGTCCCACGAGGCCCTCCGCAATGCCGCCGCCGCACGTGCCGGCGCCGCGGTCCGACGGCTGCCCGCACGAGTCGCAGATGACCGTGCGGCTGCGCAGGTTGTACTCGTTCTCACCGCTGGTGCTGTGAGCACCCTGCAGGGAGAAAGGAGTGCACGTTAGTGCGCACGAGGCGGGGGAATGTTGGCATTTTATCGCCATGACGATCACTTACCATGTCGTCGTCGTCTTCTTGGAAGAGGCTGCGAGTCACTTTCCTGCTTGCCATTTCCTGGTGAGGGATGAAGACAGGTTGTCATTATTAAATAGAACGTGGCTCGGGGGGGGGGCGGCGGCGTCCCACCTCTCCACCGGCGCTGAGGAGGGTGGTCTGCAGGAGGTCGCCGGTGCCCCACGAGTCCTGGCTCTTCCACACCAGGTCGGACGGGGGGGTATGGCTCCCGCCACCGGACGCGGCCCAAATCTGCACAGAGTTTGGGAAAAGTTACGCGACCCTTTTGCAATTCAGTTACTGAAGTAGACTAAAATTCCCAAAAATGTAAACTGATTTTATTGAGTTCTGTTGTTCAGTTCATGCATGTTTTCCTTTTTTAATTACATGAATTTAAAAAAAATAGATGTATCTTATCATTTGATGTGCTTCTCTACATTGCTCCTCCCCTCTTTTGTTGTTTTTTACAATGGCAATAAAGTTGTGTTCTGTTGTAGTTCTATTGTGTTTATGATGAATTAGCCCTTCTATATATTCATTTATCTGAAATACAGTCATTTTTATGTACATTTTAATCTATTATTTATAATAGCCACTAAGATGAATTAAATATACGAATGAAATACTACCCAATTTGAATAAACCATATAGAAATGACATATTATAAAGTATTACTAATAAGAATGAGAGGAAGCAAAGAACAAACATTCAGCAGTCTTTTCATTTCCAGCTTCATGACAAAGGCTGTGCATACTTATGCACATGTGATTTCTTGTTTTGGATTTTTATTGACATTTTTTGATAAATCTGCAAGTATTTCATAAAAACATTTCTGATATTGTAATTACGCTGGGTTGTGTGTAGAATTTTGAGGAGGAAAATGAATTTATTCCATTTTGGAATGAAGCTGTTACATGTGGAAATGTGGAAAAAGCCGATACTTGGACCAGTTTCATTCTGTCACATCGTCCTTGTGTTCGTGATGTGATCTTACGGTGACGGTGGCTCCAGCTTTCAGGGAGAACTTGTGGGGGAACTTGTACACGATGGGGGTGCCATCGCCCACCTGTCTCTTCACCTGCCAGCCGGCCAGTGATTGGTCCTGAGGGCGAGAGCGGTCAGAATAAGAAGGTTGTGCTTGGACATGTTTGGAAGTAGGAAGTAGTCACCTCGTCGCTTTTGTTGCTAAGGCGGACAAACTTTCCGTCCAGATCGACCTCGTCCACAGTGATGCGGCCGCTGGCCGAGGCGTGCTGGCTGATGCGCGTCTTGGTGACGGTGCCGCCCACCACGCTGGAGGTGTCACTGTCGTTGTCGTTGAGGCGCCGCTTCTTGGCGCTGGCCGCACCCGAGGAGGTGCGGCTGCTGGAGGCCGTGGCGTGGACCAGACGGCTGTGGGAGGAGCCGGAGGTGCGGCTCACTGTCACCCTGGCCTGGGGAGGGCTGGGCGACAGACGCAACCTGAGTGGGGACGAGTGCAAGGAAATTCAGCTTTTAAGGCAGGGACGTCCGAAGTTTTTTGGATGTAAAAAAATAAAATCAAATTGATTAATTACACTAAATAAATACAAAAAGTACAAGTTGGGGGGGGGAGGGGGGGATAAATAAATAAATAAAAAAGCAAAAACATTCAATTCAATTCATTCATTCTTTTTCTGTGCCGCCTATCCTAATTAGGGTCACAGGAGGGCGTATGCTGGAGCCTATCCCAGCTGACTTCGGGCGAGAGGTGGGATAAAAGCATAAATTCCAATGAAATAATACATATTTATTTCATTTTGGAAAAATATATTTTTTTAGTTATTTTATTCTAAAAACATTATTTATTAGTTCAGTGGAGCCTCACAATGGCGGCATTTGTGACCCTGCAACTTCACACATTTACATTTTTTTCTGAAAGAAAGCAGAAAACAAAAATATAAATTAAAACAAATTAAAAGATTTTAAAAATTCTAATGAAAATTAAGACAAACATACGTACATACATATACACATACGTACATATACATATATTATATATATATATATATGTGTATATACAGTATATAATATATGTATATGTACGTATGTATGTATATGTATATACGCAGCAGTTTTGACTGAGTGTCAATTGATTGTTCCCTTTATTTTTTTACTGCTCAAAAAATAAAGGGAACAATCAATTGACACTCAGTCAAAACTGCTGCGCCGTTATTCAAAGTGTCCACTTAGGAAGCGACATAGATTGCCAATCATTTTCACACGCTGTTGAGCAAATGGAACAGACAACAGGTGGTGTCTTTTTCCACTTGAATGTTGAGTGCGACTCCAAAGCCAGACCTGCATGGGTTAATAATACATTTCATTTCAGTTGATCATTTTTGTGTGAATTTGTTGTCAGCACATTCAACTATGTAAAGACCAAAATATTGAATAAGAATATTTCATTCATTTAGATCTGAGATGTGATATTTTAGTGTTGCCTGCATTTAAAAAAAAGTGAAACATTAAAAAATAAAACAAATACAATAAAATGAAAATATATTTATTTCATTTTGTAAAAAACAGTAAACAAGTTATTATTATTATTATAAGTTATTATTAAAAAAACAATTAGTAAAGAGGATCCCCACAGTAACGATTCAGTTTTTGGTAAAATATTTCTAATGAAAACTGGCTTGGTCATCCACCCCAGGTGTGTAATCATGCATCATTCTGAGATAACGCAGGCCCAACGTACAGCTTACGTGTAGCAGCCCACAATTTCTACATGTATGTTTCTATGCTTCACTAATGTTTGTTTGCCAAGCAAAACAATAAATTAAATTAAATAATGGTTGCTACTCTTCCTCGCTGTACGATTAGAGACTTTGTATGCATCCTGAGAAACACCAGAGGAAGATCAACGCTCACCTCTCCTCCTCGCCCTCCAGCAGCTTCCTGTAGGCGTTGATCTCCATGTCCAGCGTCAGCTTGATGTCCAGCAGCTCCTGGTACTCGTCCAGCTGCCTCTGCAGACGAGCCCGCATGTCGGCCATGTCGCGCTCCTTCTCCTCCAGCCGCCGCCGCATCAGGTCGCGCTCCCTGCTCAGAGTCTCTTCCAGCTCGCGCACCTTGGCCTCGCTGAGGGACAGCTGAGAGACGACGTCGGGTTAGACCTCTCGGCGCGTGCGTGCGCACGTGCATGCGTGCGTGCGTGCACCTGTTTCTGCAGCTGGCTCAGCTGGCCCGACATGCCCTCCATGCGAATGCGCGTCTGCTGCAGCTCTTCATGGGCGGCGCCCACGAGGTGGCTGTTCCTGTCGGCCGACTGGCGAGCATTCTCCAACTGAGCAGGCAGGAAGTGGATGTCGGTTAGCGCCCGTCACCACTTTCATGTTCAGTCACGAGCTGCTCTCCCCAAAGAGGTTTCTTTCTCCACGTGCTTGCTAACACAAAGCGTTTAAAAAAAATCTTCCTCCCATTCTCAGTCCACCAATCAATCCACTGCACATGTGTAGCTCCACCCCTTTTGCTCCCCTACAACTGCACTTGGTACCTCACCAATGGGGTACCAAAAAAACCAAAAAAACACCACTTTTGACAAGAAAGATAAATAACTATCCATCCATCCATCCATCTTCTATACCGCTTCATCCTCATTAGGGTCGCGGGGGCATGCTGGAGCCTATCCCAGCTGACTTCGGGCGACAGGCGGGGTACACCCTGGACTGGTCGCCAGCCAATGGCAGAGATAAATAACTAATATAATAAAAATATAATTTAATAAAAGTAAATAAATAAATCAATAATCCAAGCATAACATGTAAATAAATATATATTAATACAAATTACCATATTTTTGTTATTGAATTTTTCTGAAGGGTAGATAATAAAATAAACTAATAATATTAATACAATAATAACAATAATAATAATCATCATCATCATATTATGACTAAATAAGTAAAACAAGATAACACAAATGTGTAAATAAATATATAATATAATAAATATGTAAAGAAAATAAATATAAAATAAAATAAAGACACATACAATACTACAAATATAGAAATAAATAAGAACAAACACGTTAAATACAATAAATTTCTCTTTTGTGAGCAGACAAACTGAACACTAAATATTTGCTCAATTCAAAAAACATGAGTATCAGTTTTGTAATCATTTCTCCTAATTTACTTTGATCAATAATTACTAAGAGACCAAAAAAAGTGACTGCAGAACCTCACCGTTTCGTGTCAGGTCCTATTTGAACAGGCTCTCGTGCTGGATGAACCTCGTTATGATCAGCACGTGAAGCTGATGCTTGCTATCGCGGGCTGCTATGCACCCACACGACACCAGGGGGCGTGAGAGCACCAGTACCTTGGAGTTGTAGGTCTTCTCCAGCTCCGCTTTGAAGAGGCCAACCTGCTCCTCGTGTTGCGCCCTCAGCTCGGCCAGCGCCTCCGCCAGCTTGCTCTCAAACTCCAGCTGCCGCCCGCTGTCCACCTCCACCATGCGGGACTCGTGGCGCCGCCTCGACTCGCGCAGTTCCTGCAGCGGCAACATGGAGCCTTTGTCACATGACCGGTCGGCCATTTAACACAGATAATACAGAAATATGCCAACGTCTGCTTCTAATATTTAGACCTCTCTTGTAGCTAAATAAGCTAACGGCACCACCGGTGAAACCTTCAGGTGTTTGGCTGTGAGTCAACATCCCCCGGAAGACAAACCAACATGGACGACCTGCCGAGTAAAAATAGAACGGCAGGGGTCAAAGGGAAAGCACCTCGTTGTAGATGTTCTTCTGGAACTCCAGCTCCTCCTTCAGCGTCTGCAGGCGGTTCTCGGCGTCCACCCGCCTCAGCATCTCGTCCTGAAGTTGCCTCTTGGCGTCGGCCAGGGCTGCATCCAACTAAAGGGGGGGGGGGGGAAGCACAGTTTTTAGTCCAAGAAATGACAGGGTGAAAGTCATCGATGGCACATGTTTAAATCAGTCTTAATTTTTCATATAATTTCTGATAAATGTGATTTTTTTTTTAAGTGACAGTCCATTATAAACATGTTTTTACATAACAAACCCCCTTTTTTCTTTTCAGTCTTAAATAAATATTTTTGGATATATATATTTTCCAAATATGCCAGGGGCCACTGAAACACAAGCCGTGTGCTGTAAATGGTCCCCGTGCCAGACTTTGGACACCACTGATGGAGAGGAGAAGAAGAGGAATATTTGATATTTGTATGAGAGTTAAAACGTGACTTAAAACATTGCCTGTACACTTAATGAAGCTTATAGGGTGGCATGGTTGGACCCTGGAACAGATTATTTCCATTACTTGCTGTGGGAAAAAGAAATACATCTGAGAGATCGTGTTCAACATTGGAGATTCTTCTGGACCGTATTGGGATCCTACTGGATGTCGTCAGCACCGCACATGAGCCAGGAGGTGGAGCAGCGGTGCCGCTCCGTTGTCATCCATTCACAAACAACACGTCTTCATTCACAATCAGCAGGCCTTCCAGACATCTAATGTCAGCTCTCAGCAAACAACAGAATCACTTCACACGTCTGCTTGCCAATCAAACGGCAACCCGTAATTCTGCAGCCGTTTTTCTGAGTTGGCACACGCATTTCGGACATGTACCACCTGCAGATGGGCTCACAGCCATCCAACATGGCCGCCACGCCTACGAGGAGGCCCGAGGGGATGTTTACCTTGGCTAGCTGAGCCTTGAGCTCCTTCACCTCGGCCTCCAGGACCCGCTTCTCCCCCAGGGCCGTGCTGAGGGAGGCATCTTTGGAATTGAGCATCGCCTCCAGGTCTCTGAGGCGGGCCAGGGCCGCATCCAGGTCCGACTCCTTCTTGCTGTTCCTGCGAGGACACAAGAGGAATTTGTTGGGATTTTTTTGGCAAGTATAAGCAACCAGAATAGCACTCGGTAGAGCGCAGACCTCCACCAAGGCAAGTACAGTACAGTTCCACTCCAGCCCTGGACTCTACACTGGCCACTGAGTGGTAATGTTACATTGATGACTATAGCCACCACAGGAAGTACAAAAAGAAGTACGATACAATGTGAGTCTTTATTATGTCTTATTTATGTCTTATTCACCCTTTTCATGTCAACTATATTAGGTAATAGGAGTGCAAAGGTGGCTATAGGGGTGTTATTTCATGTTTAGAGGGCTCTAATTAGTGATGGGCAGGCGGATACTGAAATATCGATACCTCCGATACCTGATCTTCAGGCTCTTAAATCAATTCTCAAATCCAAAATATCGATACTTTGATACTTCAGCCATTTGAGGAGACGCATATAATTAGCAGGAACACAGTGGAAAGTAATTAGTAGTAATTATTTCGACCTTGTCTAAATGAAATGCACTTCTGATGTCTTATATTATTTATTTTATGAGCTATGCTACGATTTGAAGTCCAGTCGTCCGTCTCAATATCATAATTTGAACATCGCTCCCTCACTGTATCGTGGTTTTTCAAACAATAATTAGTAAATTATCGCTGTTTCGTGGTTGATTATGGCCTATTTAAAAAAAAAAATTGTTTAAGCTAATTGTACAGATTCTTGGCCTAAACTAAGTATTTTCAAGCATAAATATGGCCAATTGAACAAACTACATGAACTCAAATACAAATACAAGGCAGAAGAAACGTTCTGCTTTTGAATGTAGTATTCTACATCGGCCACTAGGTGTCTCCCGGACGTGAGACGTGATCGCCACAACAGGCAGTTATTGTAGGTTTAAATGATCTCACACAATAGTAATAGCATAATAATCCTAATAATAACATAATAATAATAATAAATATAATAATAACAACGATGTGCTTGATTTAGTACAATGTGATTGTTTTTGGTGCCTAACTGTTTCCCAAGTATATTAGTGCGTGTATTGACTTGCATTATTGACAGCGCAGCCTTGACCCATCCAATATGGCGGCGAGGTTGACGTACTGCAGCAGTGGACAAACCCACTCGATGCTGCGTCTATCTACAGTATGTCTATGGGAGACACCAGGGCATCGAAGGAGATTGATTGCCAACGGCCTACAGCCAATCAGGACGCAGAAAGCAATGTGCGATGCGGAAAGACGAGCGAGGGAAGAGATAGACACTCAACTTCCCACAATGCCATTCTTCTTAAAGGGCCAGGCTCAGCCTGTAACAGCTTTCATAAGCTGTAATGAAAATTTTAAAAAAGCTCTAAAAATATCTGCAAAACAGCAAATCCGCGAAAAGTTACATTTAAATATGTTTTTAATAATTCATTATTCTATTTATTCATTACACATATATATAGGATATATATTATATATGTCCAGACTTTAAAGACGCCCTATGGATCCCAGTGTGTTTGGTTTACCCTAAACATCCTAATGAGCCATTTCAACGTATTTATTACCAAACAAAAACACGTGCTGCGACAGCGGAGAGCTTATGTAAATGGGAGACAATGGAGCCCAGAGAAAGTGTCAATGCCGCGCAATTAGCCATTAATGCGCGGTAAGTGCCCATTAAGCTCCATCTCCCGGGTCTTCATTGAGGAAGAATTCATGTTGTGCGGCAACGTGTGCCAGCTCCCTCCGCTTGGAAAACACACAGGAAAAACAAAGCCTTCCCAGCAGAAGGAGGGGGGAAGAAGAAGATGGTGAAGAAGAGGTGGTGCATGAGGAAGAGCCAAGACGGAAACGAGATGCCTGTAATTCTATTTGCTCTGAGGGGGGAAGAGCTTCATTGTCTCTTATGAGGGACATCTGCTGTGTGGTGTTTTGGGGATCAACTTATTTTGATGTGGCAAAGACAAAATCCAATATGAATCCTATGGGCCCCCCCATGCGACATGCAGTACCCAGCTCGCTGGAGTTAGCGTTTGCAGAGCTTCTGAGCGAGCATAGCTAACGACATTTATACGCACTTTTATGTGCAGGGGGGGACTCAGGGTTGTTGTAAAGTCATAATGCAAAACGTGAAGGCCGACGTGGTCGACAGCAAAATGCACAACACTTTTAGTACAGCAGCTTCAAGGGTCCCAGACCCCCCCCCCGTACGCCCTGCACACCCATGACTGTTCTCCGACCCACACCACGAACAGCATTATTGAATACGCAAGTGACACCAGTGTGGTGGGACTCATCCACGCGGGGCACAAGGACCTGAGCCTGAATGTCCAGAAGACAAAATAACTCTTCCTGGACTTCAGGAAGCCCAGACAGGCTCACACCCCTCTTCTCATTAACGGTGTACTGGTGGAAGTTGTCTCCACCTTCAAGTTTTAGTGCACGCACATCTCTGCCGACCATTCCTGGACCCCCAACATCAAGACCTGGTGAAGAAGGCTCAGCAGCGGCTTCACTTCTCGCGCGTCCTCGGGAAGAACAACCTAGACCAGAAGCTGCTGTCGGCCTTCTACCGCTGGTCGGTAGAGGGGGTACACACGTACTGCTTGAGTGTGTGATGCGCGGGTTCCACAGCAGAAGAACACGGTGCAGAGGGTTATAAAAACTGCCCAGAAGATCATCGTCTGCCCTCCGCCCACCCTGGAACATCTGTGCACATGCTGCTGCCTCAGGAGAATAAAGGCCATCACAGGAGACCCCACACACCCCGCATACCCACTGTTCGACCTGTTGCCCTCTGGGAGACGCTTCAGGTCGATCGAGTCCCGCACCAGCAGGCTGACAAGCAGCTGCTTCCCCTGGAGGATCCGTAATGCCAACACCAACGGACTCGTACACACGCGCACACGCACGCACACACACACACAGTCCGGCATAGCTTTGCACATTGCACGAACGCACACATTGCACTTTTTAATAGTTTTGAACATTTTTACATTGTATTTGAAATGGTAGTCTTTTATCCTCATTCCGCTGTTATTTATGATGTCATTGCTATTTATTTATCTGCAATGATGTGGTGCAGAGACGCCTCGTTAATGACAATTTGGTTGTGCAATGACAGAAAAGGCTTTTCTATTCTTTTCTATATTGTTTGTAGCTATGATCTACGTTGTTGCTTTTTTGAAAGTGAACATTACATTCGTAAAAATGACATTTTCGTACGTGGTGGGTGGCCATTATGAATTTTCTGCCCAGAAAAGGGGCGTTTCGCTGCACAGTAAACACAATTTTAACACTCCTGCCCCCCCCCTTTTTTTTGCTCCCGCCGTTAAAAACCTTGGTGTGTTTTTTGTCTAAAGTTTGATAAGCAAATTATTTGGTCAGAGCACGTTTTTTTTCCCCACTCCAGGCACCTGGCAAAGGTAAAGCCCTTTTTATTAGGAACAGATCTTGAAACAGCGATTCATGCGTTCATCAGCTCGAGGCTTGCTTACTGTAAGGCCCCCCAACACTGGAGTGAATCAGGCCCTCCTCCGCAGGCTCAGTTGGTACAAAATGCAGCTGCTCGCCTCCTTAGTGATGCTCCAGAATACGCCCACATCGCTCCAGTCCTCTCTTCCCTTTATCGGCTCCCGGTGCCGTCTAGAATCAGTTGGAAGTCCATTTGCGTTCAAGGCCATTAATAGCCTTGCTCCAGCATGCTCGGCTGAGCTTTTAACTGTCCATCACCACGCCAGGGCCCGGCGCTGTTCTCAACACACAACATTGGAAGTCCCGAGGACAAAATACAAAAAATGGGGGGGTCGGGCTTTTGCTGCGTTTGCCCGCATGCTTTGGAACTCCCTTCCACGCACGCTACGGTCTATCACAGAGCTATCAGCTATCAAAAATCATTTATTCAGCCTGGCGTGTGACACGTGGTGACTAGAGGCATTTTACATGGGATTCTTTGCAAGCATATTTATTTGGTTTTAGTTGTTTTTATGATATCTTATTCAACCTTAGCCTGTTCTTATTTGCTATAACTTGTTTTTACTCTTGTGAAGCACCTCGGGCACCGCTGGGATGTTGGAAGGTGCTACACAAATAAACTGTGAAGTGACGTCGGTGAAGGTGCGCTCTCGGTTCAAGCCTGGTACACAAAAGCTTGTAGCGTTAGCTCGATGTGGTTTGGTATATTTTTCATCAAAATAACAGCCGTGTCAAAACGTTGTGTTGCCGGTGGCTGTTCACAGAGTCTGAGCGATGCCGTAGGCTTGTTTTATTTCCCAAAAGACGAAGGTTTTAGGACTACAATGACCAAAGCAACTACAGAGAGTGACGGCCAAATGGACGTATCACCGCGCGTTCTGTTCTTTGCAACGTTCATTTCACCGAAGACTGCTATGAAGGAACACCTTTGGATGCTAGGAGGCTACGCTACACAGGAGGGACAAGAACAGTAAGTCATATTTACATACTGTAAACACTGGTACGCCGCCATGTCGGTTTACGTGTGAATAAGCCTTCACCGGCGCCACTTCCGGAAACGGACCTTTACAGGGACAGCGACGAGTCCTTCCTCCCGCCACGTACTAGAAATGCTATTTTTACGAATTTACCGTAGAACATAACTACAAACAATAGAGAACATATTTAAGCTAAGTTGATCAATCGTGTCAGTGACACTTTAAAGGAACAATGAATGAAACGGACACCGGGGCAGCAAACACAGAACACTTCAACAAATTAGTGCTGCAGCTAACGATTATTTTATTAGTCGATTAATCTGAAGCGTGTTGTTTGGATTCATGGAGTGATGGGTTAGGCCAGGGGTGTCCAAACCTTTTCCAGCAAGGGCCACATAGTGAAAAATGAAAGGACGCCAGGGCCGCTTAGACGCTTTGTAATGCAACACATGCAGACATGCTAAGCGTTTAGTATGAACACGGCTCTTTTTTCCCTCATGTTTGCTGTTTTGGTTTTTCATTTTCCAACATTTTCTTCTTGTAATATTATGACTTTAGTTGCATACATTTTTGACTTCATTCCCAACATAGTATCATTTTTCCCCAACCCAATTTTTCCAAAATGACAACTTTTTGTTCCATTTTGTTTGTTTCTCAAAATATTCCGGTTTAAAAAAACATTTCTCTTAATATTTTGACTTTATTCTTGTAAAATTACAGCTGCTTTTTCTATTCCTGCTGGGGTTTTTTGTATTTTCCAACAATTTCAACGTTCTTCTTGTAAATTTTCTTGGTGTAATTCTGACTTTATTCCCATAATATTTTGACCTTGTTACCACATTATCACTTTTCCCCAACCTTTCTCTTTGGTCGTATCCCTGCGCGCTGTCGCCTGTCCATTGTTGTGTTGTGATGAAGATGGCGGCGGCGCTCGTCGACAGGGCGCGGTGACACGACAAAAGATAAAAGTAACGCTGAGCGATTAGTGAGGTGTGTTTTTTTTTCGAGCTAATGTATGACTCTTTTGAACGCATATTGTTTTGAGAAGCTAAACTCTTTATTTACGTGACTCCAGCTACTAACCGGAACTGAGGTTCATCATGACAGAAATCCTCGCGGGTCCAAATGGGGGGTAAGTCTTCGTTGATGTACTACGCTGCTGATGGGGATGTCATACAACTTCATGTCAAAAACTCCCAACTATCCCATGAGGAACGTGAGGAATGCTAACAGAGCACTACAGAGTCTGCTCGTTTTAAAGTCCAGCAAAGTTTGTACAAAAACAACAGTAACATTAAACATAAAGGCGGTGTCCTGGCTGGTCCACAAACACTAAAGCAGGTGGCAACCACAGAGATGTTCCTCTCCACGTACTATTAACGTGACTTGTAGGCTGTTATTTTAGGGTTAAAAAATGACATATGATGGCTTTAAATAATGCTAATGCTAATACGGAGCATTTCCGGGGAGATGTTTGCACCCAATTAACAAACACATCAAGTGCACTCGCAACCATGAGCGATGCTCCGTCATGTCACGGTTGGTCGTTACAGCAGGAGTTAATACGCCGCACGGAGAAGTCAAAAAGTAGACAAGAAAAGCCACTGTTAAAAAAGGAGCTGTACTTAAATTTACCAGCCCAAAAACATCATTTTTACAGCACACAAAATTCCCAAACTTCTTGCGTCAAGCAGCAATCAGCGTCAAGATGCCTGCAAGACACAAGTTTGGGCAAAATGACACCTGGCGCCGGCAGTTAAGTCCAACGCGAGGCTGCTGCTGCTGGAACGTCAGCGCAGCAAAGGCGGTCGTTAATATTATGGGCTGGCGTCATAAATGCAAGGGAGATGAGTACGCTCACAGTAACGTGTTTACAACCTGTGCAGCTGCTTGGCGAGATGCTTTACGACGCCGCTTGTGTGCTGCGGTTTATTCTGTCTTCATTGGTGGACTATGAGCAAAATGCCCCGAAATGTTTATCTGAACGCTTTTCACCATGCAGCAAGTAAAACACACACACTGCAAAACTCAAACAACTTCTAAAGTCAAACAGCCATCAAGTCACACTATTCAAACCTCAACCATATGTACCTTGAGCAATCTAAAGTCACACACAAATCCGGAGGTTCTGGAGACAGACGGTTTGAAAGAGGAGCGCAGTTGAGAAGCCATCTCTGAACGGGGGGGGGGGGGGGGTCTGCGACACCACCTTTCATCCCTTCCTGAAAGATTCACCCATTTAGGCTCTAACAGGTAAACAAGGCTCAGCCACTTTGGTTTCGGGTGGGTGCCTGGCATTCGTTACACCTGAATGGGATGCTAGCGATGGTGATGCCACCCAAACGACCATCGTTGGCGGGCAGAGGCCCCACTCCGTTGTATCCCAACGATCGTCATTTGACACCACTAACTAACAAAAGCGTTCCTGTCTGGACATGCCTCCTCCTTTAGAGGATAAATACTGGATCTTGCACCGAGTTCTCAGACTAGAACCATCCCATCAAGTCTGACTGCTGTGTGTCCCACCTCGTGTTTGAGCATGAGCTGATGACGCTGCTCGGATGAGAGGCCAAACGTCTCGTCAGACACGCTGAGCAGTCCGGTTGCGATCGATTCAATGAGAACATTCCCAGGCATCAATGCGGAGGTCGTTATATTCGTATGTGGGCATTCCGCTGTGATGCCACCACACTACAGAAAGAGGTTGACGACAACCATAGAACAGGAAATGGACGTTATTGTGACGTAGGACAGCTGCGTGCACACACACAGTTTAGTTCCAAATGTGACAAGTGTAAATAGTTCATGGAGTTCTATTCGTAAATAATTTATTGTAAATTATTTATGTTGGTATAGTTGTTTAGATATTTGGGCTGTCACATAAGCAAACAATGTGTGTCAAAGTGAAAGTGAAAGTTATGCTTGAAACGTATCTTTTCACAAAGAGCTGCTTTTCTCCCTTTTTGGTATTTTCCTGAAACGTACCTACAGTATGTTCTACTGCTGATTACTCACAAACGGAAAAAAGGTAGAAACAGACTTTTTTTCTTGATGAAAGACAGGAGTCTAATGTGTCTTTTGGTAGGTTCCATGTTTATGTGGCCATACAACACTATGTTCTGTGTGCCAGTCAAAATAGTCTAAAATGGCCACTAGTGAAGGGGTTGTCTTTTGAAAAGTGGCTGGGATTGAATGAGTTAAGAATGTTACATAAAACATTGCCTGTACAGTTAATGAAGGCCGCAGTTTGTCCCTGGAACAGATCATCTCAATCTCCATGATTTCCTATTGGGGAAGTTGAGGTTCCACTTCTTTGACTGATGTAACAGCAGTTTTGTAATGATCTGCATATGCCTGCTCCTGCACTGTGTGCACGTGTGGGTCCTGTGGTGTCATGGACTATTTACATCATGAAGTGTGTGTGTGCGTGTGTGTGTGTGTGTGTGTGTGTGTTCCTGAAAGCGAGGCAGCCTGTTTATATCATCTAGTCTGATTTGTGTAATGAGAGGGCCTGTGCATAAATAACTTGGAACTCCATGTTTACATCTTGCACCACTGATGTCAGCTCAACCCGTGTGTGTGTGTGTGTGTGTGTGTGTGTGTGTGTGTGTGTGTGTGTGTGTGTGTGTGTGTGCGCGCATCACTCAGCAGCTCCTCTTAAGAACCATACATCTGCAGGGATAATGAGAGCCTTGATCATCACAAAAGCATTACTTTACCAATATGTTTATTTTGGCTCTGGCGTACAACTGTACTGTACTGCCAGCTGTTCCTAATATTCTGGTAACCAAATACTGTGTTCCTGGCAGCTATGAGGCAGTGTTGGATGGGGGGGAGTGAAGGGGTGCATTGTGGGAGAGTGGAAAAGAAAGAGGGGAAAGAATAAAGAAATGCGCAGAGGAGGAGGAGGAGGAGGAGGAGGAATGTGCTGGCTCGCCTCCCGGCCTCAGCGATGACTCACAACTATCTTTGTACACCGAGCCAACCACATGAAGCTGGCAACCGAAAAAAATACAAAAAAAACAACGCCCCTTCAAGGTTTGCTATGCCGTTGCCAGGGCGACCAGCCCGCTAGCATGACCAGGAACGTCTACGCTGAAATTACAGGATTGAAAAACCCGTCATGTCCACACCAGGACAAGTGAGATGTCAGCACAAACGTCAACGTGGACAACTTGAACCCACTTTGGCCTTTCACGCCCTCCAGGAATACAGCAACATTTTAACCAACGGTGTCCAGAGTGGCTGTTCTTTTTATTTTTTGGTCCTGGGCACTAAAAATACAATTAAACAAGAAAACAATAATTTTAAAAAACTACAGCAAAAAGCGTACTGACAAATCAGAGCCGTGTACCCGTGTAGACGTGCTACGGGGGTAGAAAGTGTACGTTTCAAAAAGCAGCATGCATGTCAGCATCGTGATGCAGATGACAAACATATTATTCCTCATTAATATTATATTATTCATATTATTCCTGTTCACTCTCCTCCTTAATTCCACCTTCCTGCTGTTTTTTATTTGACAAATATTTTGATGTTGTCATCCCTTTTTCACAACCTAATTTTACAAAAACTGCAACTTTTTTCCGTTTCTCATAATATGACAACTTTAGAAAATAACGTTTTTTTCTTGCAACAGTTCAACTTAGACTCGAACTAATGTATTTATTTTGTTATTTTTAATTATTGTGGTCTTGTTTTGCCATCATAATAGTATGGCTTTATTCTTATAAAATTACAAATGTTTTCCTTGTAATATTATGACTTTATTCTAATTTATTTGTTTTAATTGTATTTTTACAATGCACCATGGGCCAATTTAAAAAAAAAACAGCCGCGAGTCGCCAATGGCCACCGGGCCGCAGTTTGGACATCCCTGTCTTAAGACTTTTTTTTTTTTTTGTAAAGCACACAGCAACTATTTTTATGTTGTTCTTCAGCATTTACTTTCTATTTATCAAAGTGTATTATTTCTTTTACAATTCTCTTAAGTAGCATTTGAGGTTTTATCCCAAAATGCAGAGTGCATTTTAATAAAATGTATTATTTGAATCTCCAGTTCACAAATAAATGATTAAAATATAAGACATATGAAGTACACAATCAATGATGAAAAGTTACACTCAGCATGCATGCTCACTTCTATTTATGCTTCTAACCTTGCAGTAGTTTGCAATAAGTGTTGGAATTTTGCAAATATACTACATTCATTTTTTACTCTAAATCCACAATGGAGGTTGAAGTGTCTATCACGCTTTTTATTCAGGTTATTGATTAAGATGATAATCAAATGGTGGAAAAAAGTCTTCTTAGATTGTCTCACATGGCATAAAGCTACTTATTTATTCCAAGGGAATGACAAATTGGCAGCATGTATTAGACTGGTACAATAGTTACTTATTGTGGCTTTAACTGAACGGGGCCATGCTCACCCATCTCTCAATTTGGTGACAGTTTTTTTTTTGTTTAATGGATTGGAGCATTTGCTACAAATCACCAACCACCACCTCATGCTCAGACAGCTGGGACCGGACCCCCACAGACCGGGTCCTGTTAGCAGCTGCCCTGCAGAACAGGGCTGCTCACACCATGGAGGAACTGGGCTACTTAACACACACACACACACACACACACACACACACACACACATCTGGGGAGCACGTGTGGACATGTGTGGGTGGGATTTTCCAATGACTCATTGTCCAAACAGCACACAAAAAGGGAAAAGGGGGGTTCTAAATTGTCTACACACTCTTTTGACCAATCACAGCCCCGCGTCCCCTTTTTTCCACCAAGTTTGGCGTCTCGGTGCTTCCTGATGTGGAAAAGGTGACGAGGAGGAGGAAGACCGATGTGGAAATTGGCATAGAAGCAGCGCTGTTAAAGGGATAACGTTTCCTTTCCTTGCGCCATACTATGACAGAAAAAGGTAGTGGCGTTACATGAGCAGCGCCCCCTATGGGTTAAGCTCAAAACCCTTTGATAGACATGCTAGCACACTGATACAAAATACCTCCTAAGGTTTAGAATCATTAGACAAATGCACAATGATTTATGGACGATCATGTGTCACTGCAAAGACGTCGTGCTTGATGGCGGCCATGTTTTCCAACCACTCTCGCTCAAATCTCACACACATGCTCGTCAGCCCCCATAGGTGTGGACCAAATGTGCCTAAACACACGGAAGTTACACCTTTTATGTGCAGTGCTTCAGGAGTAGAAGAGTTACACTGTGTGTGTGTGCGTGCGTGTGTGTGTGTGTGTGTGTGGAGGGGGGAGTAGGACAAAGATGGCAGGCGTCACATGACCACTTCCTCAATGTGCAGCACAATCAGGAGGATTGTCCTTATCAAACGCGCTCATGACGAGGCAGATGGAGAAGACAAGTTGTCAGTGTTTCCCAGTTGGGAGCAGCGCATGATACTTCAGGGGAGGGGGTGGGGTCACGGGAGCAGAGGGGCGGAGCCTCCAGGCGGAGGGAGGCAGAGTGACCCTGCCAGTGTTTTGTTTGAGGCGTCACCAAGAAACTCACTCAACATCCGCATTTGTATGCAACACTGTCGCTCTGCAAACACACTGTCAGTCAATGCGCACACGTGTGCGTGTGTGCGTGTGCGTGTGTGCGTGATACGAAGCGGCCATTATTCCGGCCTGCTTGGTTCGCTGATGATTCACCACAGCGAATCACGAGCTGATTGGTCGTTTGGAGCTGCTATGAACACCTTGGTGTCTTTTTTACTGCATATCATCATCATCATCATCATCTTCTACAAGAATACTATTTGTTGTCAATATGGGATGCAGGGTCACCTGAAGTACCAACACTGTCAGTATGAACGCTCAAGAGTGTACTTATTGCCCATCATGTTGATTTTTATATTTTATTTCTTACCTCATTGATTTAATGATTTAAGAATAATACCTACTACTACTACTACTACTACTACTACTACTACTACTACTACTACTAATAAATGCAAATAATACACAATAAAATATAAATATAATAACTTAAAATGAGATTTGACATGACAACACAGCTCATACTACACTTAAACGTATCATCATAATTGTAATATGTTGTATTAACATTAACATTAATATTGTAATAACATTTAGTTCATTCTTATTAAGACAAATTATTAGACACTTATTATTATTTTACTTTAGTTATTCTTAAATGATTTTTATTCTAATATTATATAATTAGTATTTTTAGGATATTATTATTCATTTTTTGAATTAATTACAAATGGTAGATGAAAAATACTAAATATGGTCCCGTCTTTTCCCTTCCTTTTTTTATTATTAGAATGACTTTTTCTAAGAAACATATTTGAATATTGTACATCATCATCATCAGCAGCATGAGGTTCATCCAGACTGAAAGGGGAAGATTTACAGATGTGACGCTGCATCATAACCGATGACAACAACAACCAAACTCCAAACAATCAATGGTATCTTTTTCAAGGACGTGTGTTAATAATAGAAATAAGAACAAAGTAAAAACATGCTTGTGGTGTATTAAAGTACGCATGACAAGAATGAGAGTAAAATTCCCCTCTTATGAATTTTGTACAAACTGTATGCTGGTAAAATGATCTTGAGTGTGACAATCAAATGCCCTCACACACACACACACACACACACACACACACGCACACACGCGCACACACTCATCATGCTGGGTAGGAAATAAGAGCGCTATTTGTGTTTGCTAAACAAAAGCAGCGAGGAATGTTGTGAGGATCTGCAGCAACAGCGACAGCGAGCTCCCGCATCAGGCTGGCGGCGTTTCAGAGGGCATCTCGCCACGCAGGTTTGCCAACACTGATTTTTTTACCAGGCTTTACACGCCCACACGGCCAGGAGCACCGACGTGAAAACAATTCCGCTTTTGATTCCGACTTTTCCTTGTAAACACAACACAGGATTCTCTCACTCCGCACGATCAAAGCCACAAAGATCCTTCAGGTAAAAAAGCAAAACGTTGTTCCTTTAAGACGAGTGTCTTTAAGTAGGATGTCATGAATATTGTTCTTCTTGATGGAAACCTTGCCATATTTAATGCTTTACTTTTCCAAAATCTCTCTTCATTTTTAAAATCTACAATCAAACGTTTGGTCCACGACAACAGTATCACGATACAGCGATAACAAAAACACATCGCGATGTCAGTGTTACCGCAGGGTGTCACGTGACACTCTACGAGTCTCCGAGGACGAGAAGAGACGAGATTTTAACTTTTAAGAAAAGTACAATTGAAAAATTAGGGCTGTCAGATGATTCTAAATTTTAATCAGATTAATCACAGTTTCTTAATTAATCATGATTAACCACCATTGGCAACTATGTGTGAAATATGCCCATTTTTACTGCATTTGTTGAACAGAAAGACACAAGGACAGGACAGGATTATACATTTGCATGTTTTAAAAGCTCCAAATGACCTGAATATGTCAATCAAGCTAAGCGATACCACACAAGTCTACTGTAAATATCTATTTGTCTAACACTGGTCTCTTTAAGAGTAGCAAAACACTGGAATCGCACTTCAAACCGCGTCGTTATAATCAAGGAGGGGTTGCGTTCAAAGACGTCAAAGCCGTTTTTGTGATGTTCGGAGTGTCCCTGAACACACGTTGCGTTCTTGTAAGTGTGGCTGCCGGGTTGGAAGGACTGGAGACGTGTGTGAGTTAGCGTGTGTACTGTTGGAATTGTGATGATGTGCTGGTGCGTTCAGGTCGGAGTAAAGTTACAAAAGAGCGTCAGACTCTGTGCGGCTGTGTGGCGACGCTCTACCGTGCTTCCATCTGCCGGCGCGCAGGCTCTGGTGCGCATGCGTTAATTACGCTCAAAAATCAACGTAATTAATGAAATACATGAGTTATAAATATTAAAAATATATGATCATATATTGTCACGTACTGATTACATTTTTACTACGTTACACTCTTGCGCACTCTGCGTGTATGCTACCGGTCCCGCCTCCACCCACTGAGACAAAAGACTGTATGACTGACAAGACGGTTCACTCCGTTCATGCCCTTGCTCTATGGAACAAAGGCGCCAAGGTGCTGAAACCAATGCACAGAGTGAACCCGGTGCAGGTGTTAGATTATCGTACAGCAATGGCTGACATTCCCGACTTGCTTCATTGGACTTGATGTGATTGTTTGTTGTTAATCTGTTGCGATGACGGACGGATGAATGAATGCATGGCGGGTGAGCTACAAATCAGTTAATAAATGACCTTTTCTGCAACCTGAACCCTTCCTGCCTGCTAAGAAGCGAGGGACCAACAAAACAGACGCATGCGTGCACATGCTAATATGCTGGGGCCCGCAAAAGGAGTTCACTTTCATTTGCTGTGTGATTCATTCATTCATTTATCATCGTCGCAGGCCTGGTGCTTTCTTTTTTTCTGAATGAGAAATCTTGTCGTATTTTAATCTCGTGAGATCTTGTGACACCCCTCATGCTGCCCAAGGGAATCCAAACCTAAATCATTCTTCTTGAACATAAAAGTCCACTAAAAACGCGCGACTCTAACAAATCAAATGTTCGATTAAACATTCAACTTCCAATAAAGACATCGAAATAAGTCATTCTAAAGAAATATACAATAGTCAAACTAAACAATGTTTTTGTCTCCAAATATTTATCAATAATTGATTCCAAATGTCATATTTAGTTTTGGTTGAATCAAATACACATGTACATTTAAATGACGTATAAGTGGCCACAGGCAGCGGCCTTCCAAATTGGATTAGAATAAAATGAGATCATTTCAATGATAACGTCATAAAAATGTAAGTCAAATTAATACATTAGTTTTAGAAATATACCACACATAACTCTTCTTTCCCTGACACACACACACACACACACACACACACACACACACACAAAGACAAGAGAAAATTGACTATTAAAAAGGATGATTTTCTACCAATAGTTGGTTTGAAAAGGTTTCGTTTTTAAGATGCTGCTCGTGACCGCAGACGATGAAGAGTAGCACATTAGCACATTAAAAGGTTATTTTATAAAAGGTTATCCACAAGCTTTCTAGGTCTTTTTTTCTGTGATAAAGGCAGACTATTTTCTGTATTGGATTTTTCAGTTACACGACACAACATTAGCGATTTGGACTTCCTGTGCAAGACACAGCAAAGCTAACCAGTAAAGTAAAGCATGAACAGCAAACACACAATCACGCACAAACGCGATGTCAAAGTCACAACTACAACTCCTCCAAAGATGAAAACCCTGAAACACTTTGGGAGGGGGGAACGCTGAGTTACATAAGAAGCCAAAAGGAACGGAACACACTTCACCCCCGTCCCACTGGGTGGATTCAACCGCCATCTTAAAATGATTTACTACGTCTCTTGGGGGGCTGAGCCGGCTACAAAGCTCCATGGAAACGTCTGGAAATTGTCTCACACGCACGCACACGCACAAGGACGGACCTCATGTATCCCATGCGATGAGAGCAGCTACTGCATGTGACGCATCTGCTTCACATCAGCACAAAACAGTGGCGCTAATTATGCGCACATTGTGACATTTTATTTGAAACTAAAAACAACAAAAGGTTTCTGCACTACAGTGGAGCCCGTTTGTCTCAATCCACCAAAATGGAGACGGAAATGTACGGAGAATGGGCAATAATGAAGGACGTTTGAGTTTGCTGACGTTTGTGCATATTTTTATTGAGACATATTTTACACTCTTATCTAACGGAGCTGCTGCGCCAATTTCCTTTCATGTCTTGACGACAACAGCAAAGCTTCTTCTGGTGGCTAACACTCTTCAAAATATCAAGAAATGTCTATTTTGTTAGTTGCTGTAGTAGAATCCAGGTTAATACTGTCATGTTTTTATTTTCAAGGTCACTTTGCAGTGAACAGGAAGTCACGGTGCACCTTTTAACGCTATGCTACTAGGTAGTAGCCGTTACGTAACTGCTGTCACTGCAGGCATGCTTCCAGATAAAATACAGTGGAACCTCGGTTAGCGTCTGCCCCGGTTAGCATGGTTTTCGGTTAACGTTGAACGTTTAGTCTCTCACAATGTTAACACAAAACGCGTTTTTACAGTTTTACATGCACAAAACAATTCTAAATGCATATAAATGATGAATGAAATGAACATTTAAAGTTACTTTCACCTTCATTGAAGACGTGACTTTTGATGAGAGTGTTCCCAAGGACTCCATGTGAAAGCGAGACACCGCACGGACACCGCCTTCCTGTTTTGTCATGAGTTATTTCCAGAATGCTATTCAGTTCTGTAGTGTTTTTCGCCTTCTTCATCGAATTGCCGGCACTTGAAACTTTTGTTGTACGTTGTACGTTGTACGTTTCAGTTTTTGTGTGACCTTTTGGAACAAATTCATGGCAAAAAACTATTTTACCAAATTTACAATTTGTTCCCAATAATTCAATATTTTATTTCTATGTTTTAGCTTGTTTTGCTTTTACTGTTCTGTCTCCGAGTAGAAGTAATGTAGTACCATAGCGAGTAGTGCCTAGTATATGCGTGTACTGTGTACTGTAAAGTAGATCTAAAGTTCAAGCTGAGCTCGTTTGAAGGTCGGCTCCTCCTCTGTGGTCACGTACTTTCTTCTCTTCCAGCAAACATTTACCAGCGTGTGATAAACATGAGGGACCGAGTCATCATCAGCGAATGGAAGTTCTTCTAAAACATTGTACCACACACTGAACCGCTCTGCATTATTTACATATTAAACAAAGTTCCAGGAGGAACCGTTGGCCAGCAGCAGCACGAGCTCCTGCGCTGGGGGGGTGGGGAGGCTGGGGGGCGGGGAATGTGCGTTAACTTCGACATTCTACTCATCTATTTGTGGAAGGAATGACACAGTTTCCACTACGCCGGCACAAAGTCAGTCAAGTCCAAGCTCGGCCAATCAGAGCCTTCCGTGTAGAACACAGCATGTCCACTTCCAGACGCCACGAGTACCTCTGAGTCATCAACTAGTCACAAGGCGCTGCCAAGGCCTTCCTGGTCACCATGGCAACCAAACACAAAGCAGCCCAAAGGCGTTTCAGCCTGAACGGGGTGATCCCGGCCTTCACCGTAGCCAATCCACTGATAACATCACATGTAGAAAGATGACACACACACACACACACACACACACACACACACACACACACACACACACACACACACACACACACACACACACACACACACATTTTCTTTGCATTTTTTTGGCGGGTACAGTGGAACCATCTACTAATTTTTAGCTTAAAAAATCTCTTTTTTAATGTAATCATTAATAAATTTATAATCATAAAGCATAACATGCTTAACATGTACGACTTAACGACATGGAGGCTGGATGTTGATCCATAATCAAAGGAGAACATCAACGTCAGGCGAGCAGGAGGGCTTGGAGGGGGAGGATTGAGCCGGTGGGGGGGGCACCTCCATCCAGGTGTTGTTAAAATGTCCAAAATCGACATTACTGATAAGAATTGTATTTAAAAAAGGGGGTGTATCGGCACAAAGGCTGGTGATGCGTTTCATAGTTTCTTATGAACGACAATTGCTGGCATAGCTCATTTTGCTCTGTCAGGGGTGTCTAAAGTGAGGCCCGGGTGCCATTTGAGGCCGTTATCGGCCCCTGGTACGTTTTCAAAATACAATTTAAAAACGATTTAAAAAAAAAACGACAAGAAAAGTGTAAAAAGAAAGTTATTTCACGGGAATACAGTGTTCCCTCGCTAAATCGCGCTTCGCTCTTTCACTGATTTTGCACCTTTTTTTTTTTTTTTTAAATAGCGTATGAACGTGGATCGTGTTTATTTGGTGTATTAGAGCTATCTATCGGTGCTCTGGTGCATGTGTCTGTTACTGTAGTTATTACTGCTACCAGTAGAGGGTGCTGTATGCTCATGTGAGAGTTGAAGTGGTCCAGTTGTCTCAGTAAATAGAGAGCCACAACAGTCCTGATTGGCTAAGGGAGAACACGCCCATTGTGTTCTGTGTTCTGATTGGCTGTAGACCATTGTCAATCAATCTCTTTCATGCAGGACTACCTCATCATACATGCTGAACGAACACTGTAAAGGAATATTTGGTTCATGGAGGACGAGGAGGAGGAATATGTTTCATCAAGGACACAAAAACGCTACAGCGTTTGACTGGGAGTTAAATATGTCCGTCACTTAATTTCTAAGTAAGGTGATCATTAAAATTCAAACAAAATTTGAACTTTGAGAGTATTTCAACAAGAGAGAAATGTGATCAAATGTTAAGGCCTGTGTGTATAAAGTGTGTAAAGTGTATGGTGGGGTGTTTCACAGCCTGGAAGCATAATGATGGAAAACAAACACTTATTGCGGGCCATTTTGGGAACCCATCCCCCGCGATAAACGAGGGAACACTGTGAAGTACAAATATTAAAAGTCCTACTTTGTGGAAATACACTTAACGCAGTCGGGTCTGGAACCCATTAGCTGTGATAAACGAGGGATGAGTGTATATATAACTTGTTAGCATATCTACACTGGTTGGTGTACAAAATGCTAAATATCAAAGTGGGACCCGTATCCTTGGATTTTACCGCATGCGGCCCTCACTGGGAAAAGTTTGGACACCCCTGCTCTAAGGAATTATTAAACCCTTACGGACTCCCACGGTGGATTTATGGTTGTACGTTCACACAGGGGGCAGTGATAACGTTCAAATGCTGTGTGCTTAGAAAAGAAAGCGTGATATCAGCATGCGGCTAAATGGTATCTTTTTCAATTTCAAAAATTCTGTTTTGATCAAGCTGTAGGACAGTGGACAGTTTCATTTGAGCCAATTCTATGACTGGAACCCCACTGCCTTAAATAGTATCGTAAACAATTGGAGGATGCGCGGTGGGCTACATTGTGGTCATCTACAGCCATGAGTTTCTATTTATTTATTTAGTTATTTTTTTTTTGGCAAAAGCTAAAATAGTAAACAAATCTCAGGTAGCACATTCTGTTCAAGTTCTGAGGGTCCCGTGTCCTATGTTTAGCAACAGTTTCCTTTTTGGAAGCCCCCTCCCGCCGCCTCCTCCAAGCCCATCTGAATGCTTCCAGGATGCCAAACACATTCCCGGGACGCCACCCGCACCGGAAGCACGTCAACAAGCTGACAGAAAGTTTGCCACCATTGGCGACGACGACAACATCCGGCATCCAGGCGTCCATAAACTGTGGAATAATTACGTCTGCTAAGTGCAAACTTACGCAGAAAGATTATGATTGAATAATTATTTAAGCAGGATTACACAAAAACGAGAAAAACTGTTTCGTAAAAAGACGGCATGTGGCCCAAGGAGGAAGGAGGGACTTACTCTGTTCGCCATTACAGTCCACTTGCAGCCACTGCACATTACTGCCACCTAAAGGACTGGAGCGGAATAACCTGTCTTCATTTCTCAAACAAGTCAGGTGGACACGTTGTTCAGCCTTGGTGGAGGTTTAGGATCGACTGTTTGTGTTTGTGTTTCTGTAGCAACACAGCAGAAAGAGGAACACTGGGAATAAGGCCGCAGTGTATCATCACAGGCCTTAATCAGCCTCGAGACGGTCTCATCCTAGCGCGACATCGCTGTGTGGCGGCACGACCATCTGTGACGTCTAACAGCCGTCCACAGACAATAAAGCCACACTTTTTAGCAGCTAGTCCTGCTTTATGAGGAAGGCCAAAAAGACCCGACGAAGCTGAAAGGAACTTTTCATTTTCATTTCTGCTATTATATACAGTATTTAACAAAGTGGTGTTCCTGCGTATCGCTGTATCAGGGGTGTCCAAAATGCAGGCTTGCGGCCCACAGCTTGTTTTTTTTAATCGCCCACGGCACTTTCCTAAAATTTGATGAATGAAGAAAACTAAAAAAATAAATGAAAAAACTGAGAAAAGATATAATGTAACAAGAAAAAGCTGAAACTACTACAACTACTACTACTACTACTACTACTACTAATAATAATAATAATAATAAATACACCTTTTTATAACATTTTTTATTTCTTTTAATATTTTTACAATATTTTTTTTACATATTTTCTTTCACAAATTATTACATAATTATAATTAAAATTAAGAAAAACTTACAATTAAAAAAGTAAAAAAAGGTGTGATGTAACAAAAGCTGAAATATTAATACTAATCCTTTGTCACCCGTAACACAATTTTTCTATATTTTTTAAAATATGTATGAATTACGACATAATTATAATTCAAATTAAAGAAAAATATACAATGAAAAAAATAATGTAAAAAAGGTCGAATGCAACAAAAGCTGAAATGTTATTACTACTAATAATAAAAATAATACACTGTATAGTAAAATCTAGTAAAATTAAAAAAGATGAAGACATATTATTTTAAGTATTTATCTTATATTGTTTTTATGTTTAGAGCATATCTACATGGGTTGGTTTTAGCCTGTAAAAAAAAAATCAAAATCAAAATCTCTCTTTTTCAGTATGCAGTCCTCGGTGGAAAAAGTTTGGACACCCCTGCACTGGCTGGATCCCGCGTGCCGCAAAATCAACACAGTATGTACCTCAACAAACAAACAGGGAACATCTGCTGCTTTTTGAAATACGCTCAGAAAATGGGGAGTTGGGGTGTTCATGTAAATGTGTGTTACAGGGCGGGGCCTGTCTGGTTGGAGGCTTGCCCTCCCCAAGGAGCCTAAACGTGACATAACGGGCAACATGGTGAGTCACACACACGTACCCAGCAAGAACGTGACCTGCAGCAACATCGCCTTGTTTGACATTCCCACCTTGATGCTTACACAGTCGCAGTTACTCACAACCGACCATACAATGCCGATACAAAGCCCCGCCTCCTTTATCAGATGCACCTCCTACCTGGCTTTAAGCTCCTTGTACTCCTCCTTGACCTTGCCCAGCTCCAGCTGCAGGCGCGCCCGCTCCCGGGCCACCTGGTCAAGGGTCTTGCGGGCGTCAGCCAACTCGGTCTCGTAGGCCGCCTTGATGCCGCTGAGGTCACGGCTGACGGACGACTCGGACTCGGAGATGCGCAGGCGCAGGCCGGCGTTCTCGGTCTCCAGCGAGCGCACCTTGTCGATGTACACGGCCAGCCGGTCGTTGAGGTTGCACAGGTCCTCCTTCTCCTGCAGCCGGGTGATGCGGGCCGGAGAGGCGGCGCCGCGGCTGCTGCGTTTCTGGCTCGGCGTTTCCATGACGATGGGCGCTGATGGGGTGAGTCACTGGCTGTGGGAAGAAGACAATAAGAGTTTTTTTATTAGTTTAAAACTTTCCACCAGGTTCAGATTCCACTGAATGAAACAATCCTTTGCCTGCTGTTCTTATCTTTACGACCATCATGATTCCACAAAGGAAGGCTGCGCACGCTTCCTGCCCAATTTGCTCTTATTTTCACTCATCTTGATGAACCTCCAATGGTTGCAGGAGTCGTCCTCATACGAGGAGACCGTTTTCCATTTCATCCTAAACATCCTTCCTTACATCGACAAGTTCAATCAGCTGTGATCATGTGACCAGCATGCTGACTCATTCCTAAATAAGGGATTCCCTAATAAGGACACCAAAGACTTTGATAGTAACAAAAAATAATTAGAGGTCCTTTTTATGCCGTCACGGCTGAGCGGGCATTTCCTGCTCAGCAGAATTTGTCAAATGCCCACAAGGTTAAGTTCCTTCATCGTGCAGGTTTAGCCACACACATTCAACTTACAATAGAATCCCTGCTCTGTATTAAATATAACACACGTCTCAGAAAGAAGAGGGAACCGCGACACACAAACCACGATGGAGTAAAGCTACGCTCTAGCTGTGTGTACTGCTGGTAAAGGGAGACACATTTGATCCAAGAGGAGACTGAGGGCTAAGCTAGTGTTTGTTTTGGTCATGGCAAATATGCTCGCCCAATCACTACCCCCCCCCCCGGAAAACACACATGAGCAAGAGTCTTATTTATATCTTATTATCTCTTACGTCTACTATGTTGTATAATAGGAGTGTAAAGGTGAGCATGGGGGTGTTATTTCATGTCTAGAGGTCTCTAATCATGTTAAACATCGGATTTAGAAGGTTTTCTATGCTCAAACTACGAAAATATTGCATTTATCAATAAGGACCACTACATCGTGGAAATTACCTATCAATCCGTGATAAATGCTTTTCATCAAACAGCAACAATACAAGTAAAAGCCATTAGACGCATTATTTAACATGAATAACACGGCAGTGTGACGAAAGGAAAATGATGCCTTCAGGGACCCGGGCAAACGAACAATCATCATCATTATCATGACACTAAATGGCGGGAAAGCCCACTCCGATGAGCTGAAGAGTGAGCCCACACACCATCGATCCTCCCGCGGTGAGACGTGCACGTTGGTGTGGGTGGGCCGGGTCAGGCTCACGTGCGCGCACACGCCCCCACAGCGGCAGCAGCAGCGAAGTGGTGAGTGCACTCCAGGCTAACTCGCCACACGTCAAAAGTGAGCTCTCCTCAACACGGGCGTGCGGCTTTTAACAGGTTGCACTCCTCGGAAAGCACGAGCGCATTATCAACATGATACCCGACAAAGTTATTCCCGGCCCCTCCCCGCCGATGGAAAGCTCTCTGCAGACTGCCTGAACAAGTTTGGCAAGAGGAGCAGAGTTGCTCTCTTGAACAAAACGTGGACCTTACCTCCTTTTCCTGCCGGGAAGCTCTCAGGAGCGGCCTGCTGCAAATGGAGGTTTTCTAGTAGTGTGTGTGTGTGTGTGTGTGTGTGTGCTCGCTGCTGTGAGCGTGCACGTCCTGAAGAGGGTGAAGAAGAAGTAGTAGTGCTGGAGGATGCAGTCTCGCTCACTCTCGGGCTGCGTGTGTGCGCGTGTGTATATTTGAGTGTGTGTCTGGCTGGCAAACTGCGCTCATGTAGCTCCTGCTCGCCGAGGCTGAGGGAGGGAGGGGCCGGAGCACCACAGAGGGGAGGTGGGGCGCCGAGGAGGAGTCAGACTTGGCTTGGCTAGAGTGGGTGTGTGTGCGTGTGCGTGTGCGTGTGTGTGTGTGAAGCAGCTGTTGAGTTTTATCTCTGCTCAACTTGATGATCCTCTCGCTCGCTCACAGACACGCTGACCTCAGTAGACGAGATGACACCAGTTAGACCACGCCCCCTATTCAACGCGTGTGAATGAGCAAAAAAATAAAAATAATAAAATTCCCATTGAGCTAAATTAAGATGAGATTTGGAATGATCCGTTCCAGAGTCAATATGCCACCATTAAGTTGGACATGGGGCGTCCTCAATCACGCTTGTGGCGCCCCCTTTGGGTTGTGGTGAAAATGCTTTGGAGGACATGCTAGCGTGCATGTAAATACAGATACATCCTTAGACAAAAGCTCAAAGACTGACTGAGCTGCTAAGTCCCACCCCTGATGTCCTCATGTTGAACAAGTGTTTACAAGCGTAAAAATAAGCTCATACTAACAGTTGAATCCACTTTAAAACACTCAACGTTTAAAGCATTAAGGCTTTGAAGAGTTGAGGTTCCACTGTAGTTTACTTCAAGGTACTATTACCTGATGGTGTGCAACAGGGGTCAATGTTAGAACCCTTTCCATTTGCACCATATGACAGCTAAGCATTCATTTTATTACATCCCGGGATGCACCTTTTCCAAGTCGAGACCCACTTTTATTTACTTCAGACAAAGCAAAACTACAAAAAAGTAATCTTTTTTCATGTCCAAAGTGATTTGTACCGAGGAACTGAAAAAGATCATAAAGACGACATGCACACAAATGATGCATAAATTAAAAATAAATGCCAAAATTGAAGTAAACAAGGCCACAAAATGACATATTTGACTTATAATTGTGCAATGAGTGTGTACTAAGGAGGATGATACTAAAATATTGCTCAAAGCCAGACATGGGTGGTAGATGACATATTTCTGTGTCCTTTGACAAGCTGTCTTGACAAGCCTTGAGAACGACTGATCTAAAAAGTACCTACGCTGATGACACATTCTTTTCTAGCACCTTGTAGTTGGGTTTGTGGAGTTAAGGTTTATTCACAATGATAGTCAGCTGCTATTAACGTATTTTCCGGACTGCGAGTCACCTCTTTTCATGGTGTGGCCGGTCCTGCGACTTACAGCCAGGCTACCGGTACTGTACATAAAAAACATCACAAACCAAGCAGTGAACATTACCGCTCTACGCTAGCGTGAACATTCAACAGACTGAGTGATGTGGGATGAGATCGTGAACTTGGTGAACTTGCATAGCGGTAACTTGCTTGTTGGACTCGCTGGCTTGTGATGTTAATTTAGCTTATCCAGCCTTCCAGGAATGTTCCTTATGCTAGTTTTCTATATAATTACAATAATGTTCCTCTCTCTCCACCACAATACTGTTAATACAACGCATGCATGTCCTCACCAAGGAGGTTTGGGTGATCCACTGAATCCAAAGAGGCAAAACAAGTACAGAATCTGTCATATTTCCATCCCGGCCAGGTAGCAGTGGTCCAATAATCCCCCTGTGACATCTTCTTCAACGTTTCAAAGCCTGACTCATGACAAGGAGATGATTCTGGTCTTATATTTGTTCTCCCGGGGTGGAGTTGATGGAATCACAGGTCCAATGAAGTGCTCTGTCTATGTGTGTGTGTGTGTGTGTGTGGTTAAATATGGACCGAGACGGCATCCTGGTTTGGGTCTGGTGGAAAGCAGTCGTCAGTTTCAAAGAACCTCCTCCTCTTCATTTTTTGTTTTCTTTCCATGGATTTGGATTTCCATGGAAGTGCTGCTCAGCCACGGGTGTCAAACTCAAGGCCCTGGGGCCAGATTTGGCCCACCACATTGTTTCATGTGACCTTATGCCAGGAAATAATGCACGTCAAAAAGATTTTTTATTTTATTTTATTATTTTAATGTATTTTAAAAATATATTTCTTATTTTATTTATATATTTTGATTGGATAATTATTTATTATTTATTTTAATGTATTTTTTAATATACTTGTATATATTTTTTAATTTTATTATTTATTTTATTTATTGTAATTTTTGAAAACTTTTTAATGTACTTATATTTTTTTAGCATTTTATTGTATTTGTCTTTATATTATTTTATTTTATTTTTAATAATAATAATAAAGTAAGTGAATAAAAAATATGATTATTATTATTATTACTATTAGTATTATTCATTATGATGTATTATTGCGCTACAATTTGGAAATTAACCATATTGAATTATGTATTCATTCTTATTCTATTTTCTTATTTCTCTTTTCTGATCTCTACTGTCTTACCTTGGTTGTTTTATTTTCTAATTAAGTTTATGAGGACATTTTTGGAGAGCTGCTCAAAACGTGAATTTCTCTTGGAGATGAATCTAAATAATAATCCGACATAAAATCATTTATAATGAAACATAAAAAAGACAATCTTTCTTGCTAAATGTATTTGTTCTGTCAATTTTTAGAGATTTTTTTGGGTCAAACCCCATTAAAATGAATTATTCTGCTCGGCACCTTGGCTTCTTGTCGGTAAAACAATACAAAGTGAAAAAGCTAATAATGAAATGTGCCGTAATATTACGAGACGGTCATGTATATGGCTTCACAGTTACAGGTGGCCCTCTGAGGACACCCGTGGTGAAATCGCGTGTGACGCCCCCGTAAGTCAGCTTCTTTAAACAACAAAGCCGTTGAGACCGAATCAACAGCGCCTCTGCTGGTTGCAGCCGGTAGTGCACTCCGATTGCTGGAATTATCCTGGCAGTCTTTAAGCTGTGAAAGTGTATGAAAGTAATCATAATCATGCGTCACATCAGGAGATGTGGAGCGTTTTTTTCTAAGCACATCATGCAACACATCAGGCAAGGTGAGTAGCGAGCGCGACTTCACAGTGCAGCATTCCAGGCAGACACAAACCACAAGGCGTGTCCGTGGTGTTCTTCCTCCACACGGCCTGACAGGAATGTCAGCACAGACAAAACGTGTGTTTGTACAGCGTAAGAAGATGTTAATGACAACCTCACCTCCTACTTGCACTTGCACACGGAACAAAGAACTTTTCAGCCCGCTCCTGCTCAGGTATTCCACTTCACATTCCCCGGAAGCATCATTCAAGTGTCATTCAGCAATGCCACGCCGTACAATTCACCAGCAAAAGAGCTCTTTGTTGACACGTTAATGATTAAACATGGCTGGGAAGCATATCTAAGTCGTCACAATAGCAACGCAATGCACAAAGAACATGCGGGTGACATTTGCAATGTGTTATCTTGGCTGAGTGACTTTCCTTTCCTGGGCGGGGGCCCACGATGGAGGGTGTGGACCTTCAATCACACACACACGACAATGTCTCATTCCCAGGAAGGAGCTCAGGGAAACGGGACAACGTTGCGTAAACCTCAAATGCTGGCGGCATCTAATCTTTGTGCAGCCGATAAGACTTTTAGCAGATAAAGTCCAAGTGTTTACGCGTGTGATCTCTTACGCTGCGTTCACACTTGCGGTTCCGTCGCTGGTCCGGACTCGTGGTGCGGTTTGCTTGCCATACACACAGGACGTTTTGTCACGTGACCAAAGGCTGCTTCACTGCTAAAGAACATGTGCGTAAAGTCACGATGCACCAAGCCACACGTTTTTATTTCCAATCACGATATCGGAATTTGAATGGGCCAATACCGACGCTATTCCCATACCAAAGCTCTGATATTCTTTTAGGTACATTTGCTGATATTCTTCTAGCGACGTTCGCTGATACTCTTTTGGCAACGTTTGCTGATATTCATCAAGATACAGTATTTTGCTGATACTCTTCTAGCTATGCTCTTTCAGCTACGTTCGATGATACTCTTGCCCATGTTTGCTGATACTTTTCTAGCTGCGCTCAATGATAGTCTTTCAGCTATGTTTGCTGATACTCTTTTGGCTACATTTGCTGATGCTCTTCTAGCTATGTTTGCTGATATTCTTCAAGATACGTTCGCTGATACTCTTTCAGCTACGTTTGCTGATGCTCTTCTAGCAACGTTCAATGATGCTCTTTCAGCTATGTTTGCTGATATTCTTCAAAATACGTTCACTGATACTCTTTCAACAGCGTTTGCTGATATTCTTCTAGCCACGTTCACATTTGTCATGTTTGGTGCCCACAAAGGTTCGGATGATGGCGTTCACGCTTGAGCAAAGGAAACGTAGTCGCACAGCAAACGCAGAAGTGTTCCTTTTAGCCAAACTAAACACGACACGTGTGAACGCAGCCTTACTTCGGAATTAAATCAACTTCTTAAACGTTTGCAAGCCAAAACACCAAAAACACACAATAAACTGCTCATCGATTCATCAATAAAACAACAGTCGTAGGTTTTCTTAGGCAAATCACCAACAATCCTCGTTAGTATTAAGGTGGATTGGACAGATTACTTCATCTAAAGCCGTTAAAATGACTATTCCGTTCATTCAACACAAACTAATCCTCGTTTACAGTCAGTCTTTTTTTTTACACATTTCAATGTTTGTAGAAGAACATTCAAATACAAATTGTTTAACCCAAGAGAGGAATATTCAAAATACAGTACAGTGCAAACATGCAATATGTACATTGTGCATAAAAACAGCTTCACTAATGCTCTAACGATATTGTTGCATGGCGAAAGAGGGAATACTTTTTTAATATTTGATATTTATTTGGTTCTATTTGGCTTGAAAAAATATTTTTACATACATACTTTTACATATAAATCCTTTAAAAAGGTGTTTGGACAGATCTAGATTTATATTTAAATTTGTAATAAAATTTAGTTTTCTCAACTGGAAAGCAAATAAGGCAAATTACTTACTAAATTTAAATTGTAATTTTTTAAAAATAAAATCAAAAACATTTTTTATTATTATTATTAAAATTACATTTTAATTTGAAAAAATACTTTAAATTACTCTAAGGCATATTACTTTTTACAATTGTATTGGTCATATTTTATTTGTTACTTTTATTTACATATTCCTTATTACACTATTTTTTTTCAATTTTCATTTACTACCTTTTAGTGTTGGGGGATACCAGAATTTCCTAACCAAACCAAACCAAACTTATTTTAAGTAGTTCAGTTATTTCTTTATTTATTAGCGTTTTATTAATAGTTCTATCCTTGCTAGTCACAAATACTGTCTGAAAACACATCACCCTGTGCTTCTTTGGCGCCCTCTGCTGGTCACAACTCGGTCATTGCACCCAAAGAAGGCACCACTAACGAAACGCCACCAAGCGGCCGGGAGGCTAAACTACAATGGGGGCGAATGTAGCGACATGAGAGGTGACTGAGTTCACTTTGTTGCTTACAAACAAGCCCAGTCGACGCTTGTAAAAGCAGCTAGGAACCACTGAAAAAACGGCAACACGAGGACACATTTGAGTGAAGCGCTTACCTGATTTCTCCGGGAAGTTCCTTCATATGATTTAAACCACGCGCCCTTCAAGCGGACTTTCCCACGCAGTGACAGTCCAGTGTGGCGTGATACGAAAGACCGGAAAGGTTTCCGTGTGAAGAAATCCAACAAAACACCGAGCCCTGATGGAGCTGAGCTGCTTTTCAACAAGTTTCCACCTACACACAAACAAAAACACCAACACCAGCAGCTGCACACAAACACCGCGAGAAAGGAGGACGACCTGCCAATCAAGCTTTGCTAATTACAGTGCGCCACCTGGCGGCGATAATTGGCACCCGGGGTGGGGGGGACTATTTTGGGGTATTGCGGGGAAAGACAGGCACAGGATGTTTAGGAATAAAGTCAAAGGTGATTTGTGTCAGTGTGAGTTACCTAATTGACACCTAGAGGCAAAAAATACGTCTTTAAAGACATGAGCGGCATGCCCAGAAAAAAGTCGCTGGAATGAAATGGTACATTTTTATATCTTTGTTAAACACTTGGCCCTAAAAATGAGTGGCTGTACAGTATACTGCTGTGAAGTATGACGTCTTCAACCTTTAAAGACCGCTATCCCTCAGGTGTGTTCCATTTTTCTTCCTTGTGAACTTGCAGCATTTCTCTCACGCCCTTGTTTTTGGGGAGTTTGTGTGTGTTTTTGGCATTTTGTTTTTATTTTTGATCCTGCAGCATTTCTCATTTGCATTTGTTTTATGGTGTTTTTGTTGTTTTTGGATCATTTCTGTTTGCCGCGCTGCTTTTTTTCTCTTTCTGTGTTGCTTAAAAGTGCCAAATCATATTTATTAATTGTTATTATCATTTAGGTTAGATGTTATGTCCTAGCCGGCCCATCCCATGTTTACATGAATAAACTTGTGTTCCTTTGGGGTCTGGAGAGAGTTTAGGCACTCCCAGATCCACAGTATAGCCCCCCCCCCGTCCTCCTGGTGACCTCGTTGTAGTATGGTGCAAGTCGAGCCGCAGCAAAGGCAGCCATCAAGGCGGTGCAGATGTCCAAGTTGAATGTCAGAAGCGCCAAACTGGGCCAGAGTGCAAACAAAAGAAATGAAAAAGCGTTGCTTGAGAGTAAACGTTGTGCGTTTGTCATTTTTGTTGGCTTCATATTCAGTCATTCAACGTGCAGCTGCTTCTTCATTTGTGTTTGGCATACTTGCGTGTTTACATGCATTGATGATGGAAGAGGACAACGCGTCACTGTGATCGCTGGCAAAACTGCAAAGGACACACTTGAAGGCAGAAATATTAGCAACCATGATGTCTACGGTGGTGTGGAAAAGGGTTTGCCCCCTTCCTGATTTTTTTTTTTTTGCATGTTTGTCACACTTAAATGTTTCAAACAAATGATCATCAAACAAATGTAAATATTAGTCAGTGACAACACAACTTTTTATTATTAAGGAAAAAAGATCCTAAACTACATGGCCCTAAAAGTGATTGCCCCCTAAACCTAATAACTGGTTGGGTCCCCCTGTGGAGGAATTTTGGTCTACTCATCTTTGCAGAATTGTTGTCATTCAGCCACACTGGAGGCTTTTCCAGCATGAAGCACCTTTTTAAGTTCATGCCACAGCATCTCAATAGGATTCAGGTCAGGACTTGGACTAGGCCACTCCAAAGTCTTCATCCATTCAGAGGTGGACTTGCTGGTGTGTTTTGGATCATTGTCTTGCTGCAGAACCCAAGTTGCTTTCAGCTTGAGGTCACCAACAGATGGCCGGACATTCTCATGCTTCCATTTATAACAGCAAGTCTTCCAGGTCCTGAAGCAGCAAAACATCCCCAGACCATCACACTACCACCACCATATTTTACTGTTGATATGATGTGCATGACAAAGTGAAAAGGAAAATGTAGCTTTCTTTGACCACATACTCATTTGTTAAAAGGGACAGGTGAGACAGGTGTACCTACAGTATATGTTGTGGCTTGTATGCATCATACAGTTTCCCGGGCGCTATAGGATGCTGATGTAGCGCCATCTAGAAATAGCAACTTGGCGAATCACCTTCAGTTACGTGCGCGTCACCGCACTCACAGGTGTGAGGTCATCACCATGCGGGAAGCGAGCTGTGAGGTGAGCCTTCTTCATCAGCATGTAGGCGTGTCAAAACATCATGTGATTGGAGGCAGGGGGGCGGGAGATGGGGGGGATGACCTAATAGCTGCAAAAAGCAATGAAGTCATACAACCTGACTCATACTGCATTCCCACATGACACCAGCAGCACCAGCTCTCCCAATACGCCAACATCCTCCTGTGTGTGTGTGTGTGTGTGTGTGTGTGTGTGTGTGTGTCCGTGCTGCATTGTCATCACACAATTATGAACAAAAACACCACACAAGTTGTTGTTCTACAACCAAAATATGAAGTTTAAGTCTGCATTTATTTTTTTTAACGTTACTCATTTTTGTCGTAGATTTAAACATAAATTATTATAATTTAATTTAATATTTTTAATGTCATTTTTATGAAATATTCCAGGGTGTATTTGTGATTTTTTTTAACCGCTTTTTTTTTTTACGTTATTGTATTTATTTATGGTAGGTTTGTGGGGTGTTTATTTAAATGTATTCAATATTATTTATAAAATATTTTAGGCTTTATTAATTTTTTCAGGTGTGCTGCTTCCCCCCCAATATTGATCTATTACTCTATTTGTAATACGTACTTATTGTAGATATGTGGGGTATTTATTTGAATTGGATTTTTTAAAAACATAATTCACTGCCATTTTTCTTCAATAGTTAAAGCTTTATTTTGAACATGTTTAATAAGCTGCTTTTTTATTTTATGTTTTTAACATTATACTTATTTATTGTAGCTTGAACCAAATGAGTATTATTTAATTCAATATTTCAGGGTGTATTTATGAACATGTTTAACAAACATAAGGTTTCATGCTGTTTTTTTAAAAAAATCTTCAGAATTATTCCTAATTTGCAGTTATGTTTATGGATAGTATGATTTCAATATATCAAATATTATCTAATGTATTTTTAATTCAAATTTTCTGAGCTTATTTTGATTTTATTTAATATATTGTTTACCATCTACACTCTATTCAAGCAACACTGATTTATTTTCTATTGATTCATTTCATCTAGCTAACTTGACGCATGGGGAGGCGCAGTGAACTGTGGTGGTGGGGGGGGGGGGGGGACTTTCAGTATTAGTGCAGACCTGCCAACATGTATGAATTTGTCGTACTCAGCAAGGAATTTAAAATGTGAATACGCTTGTGTGCTTCACTGCTCCTGTAGTACAGTACACACAAATAAATGGAGTTTCTTAAAGTATTTCAAAATGGGGGGGAGGGGGGGCAAAAAGATGTCTGTCCCCATGACAGAAAATAATGGAGAAGCACTGCTTTAAGGTGAGCTTTGGCACGTGTTTTAACACGTACATGTAATCATCCTAAGCACCCAATTGGACACGCTTGACGTTAACGCCGCGTTGCAGGCGGATTCAATTCAAATAAAGAAACTACAAGGTGCTCACGTGTGAGGCTGGTGACGTCAGTGGTTTACATTTAAGACTTGACATGAGGTGTGAATTGAATGAATGACAAAAAATGTAATGATAAAATGCAAAAAAAGCTATTTATTCTATTCAGTCTGGTCTTATATGATGTAAGTATATATAAATCTTATATTCAGGTTAGGTATAATATGTAATAAATAGTCTAATATTTATTTAATGTGGTGTCATCACACATTAAACATCAATTTTCACAATGTTTTTTGTGTTCCCCAGTAAAATATCTATTACAGAGCAATTAATTATGTGACTAAAATCGAGTAATTTTTTTAAATGCTATTTATTATATTAAATTATATTATGTATTCTAATGTAATAAATAGTCTTAATAGTTATTTAGTGTCACCTAACTAGTATTTTTCACAATATATTTTGTTTCGTATTGCTTTGTAAAATATATATTATAGAAATAATTATGTGACAAAAATCTGATAATAAAAAAATGCTGTTTAACATATTAAATAATATGCTGTATAATATGTAACAAATATTCTAATATATATTTTATGCCGTGTAATAGTTACTAGTAGTTTTCACAATGCTCTTTTTGTGTTCCCCAGTAAAACATCTATTATACAACTAATAATTATGTGATGAAAATCTAATAAATGTCTTAAAAATTGCTATTTCATATATGAAACGATATTATCTATTATATGTTATAAATTTTGTAATATTGATTTTATATGGTGTAATGGTTACCAGTGTTTTCCACAATATTGTTTTCCTATGAATATCTAATATATTGTGACAGATATCATAAATGTAACGTACATCAAATATAAACTCACCAGCCACAACATTAGGTACACATATTGTTAAATACGTATTGCTGTCTTTGTAAGTGCAGCTTTTTTCCTGTAGGTGAACCTAATGAGTGTATTTTCCTTCCTCACGTCCATTCTGCTGCTCCCATGATGGAAACCAACATCTCTGTGGGGGGTAAACAGCAGGTTAAGTCCAAGAAATGAGCACTGAAAGCAGAAACGGAGAAGTTAGACAGCAGTGGGAGAGCACCAAGAGCTTCTTTGTTGCTCCGGAGGAGGACGTGTCATTTGCATGAAGCCTTACATCATCGTCCTGTGTGCAGCACGTGGTGCTCGGCCTGCTCATCCCCTCCTTTGTGCGTGCCGAGGCCTCGCTCCAGTGACAGTGGGGGCGCCGCCGACGTATTTTTTTAATAAAGAGGGACATTTGCTGATGGAAGTGAAAACGGGGACACCCCTTGTGGGACTCTCATGCATGTCCTGACGGTCTTTTGTGACACTTCGGACGCTACTGTAAGGAGGGGAACACAACAAAGGCCTCGTGTGCGTGTGTGTGTGTGTGTGTGTGTAACCACGGATGCCTTTCATCGGGGGGGGGGGGAGACAGCAGGGACCACTCTAGCCAGATGGTCACGATCAGTAACATGACCTCACGAGTAGTTGCACACGTATTCTGTAGCACATGATGGTCGCCTCAGGCCGCCATAGGCTTTGACACGACGGCAGTGGGGGGTTGTGGGGGTTACAGGGGTCACGATCACCAATCAGGCCTCCAAGAAGGAGACCCACGTCGAGGCGGGAGGGAGGTTTGTGCAGAAACCCGATCCTGGATCTCCTTATTGATTCCGTCTCTCCTCTCCCAGTGGACCCCCTTTAATGGACCTGGTGGACATTGTATACTCAACAACCCAACCCGCCCCCGCCCCCCCCAAGCTTCTACGTGGGAGGGTATTGTGGGGAGTAGACCTCCGCCCCACCACGTCCTCTGGTCCTGCATGCATCACGCCATCCCGCTCCTCTCTTCCTGCTGCTGCTGTTTTTTTAAACTGGGAGGGTCAGAACTGGGTTGGGGGGGTGACTTCAATCCCGGCCTCACACCAGAAATCTCCCAGTGAGTTTTCATCTGCAACACGCACGCCTTCCGAAAGAGATGCCTCGTCCTGACTGGCTCCCAGTCGTAGCGTCTAGACTGTGATAATACACCTGCTCGGTATTCACACCCTCTCCATTTCCTGCTACCTAGGAGGTCCAATACAATCAATACCAGGACGCTGGTCCACCTTAGAACATGCAGAAATACAAATGATCTGTTCCAGGGTCAAACCGTTACACTGCACCATACTGGATTAGTGGAACAGACCCATGTAGAGCCATTCACAAACACGAGTACTGTACAGCCTTTGCATAATTTTTTTTGACAGTAAATTCCATCAAGGAAAATACTATAGAAAGTAATATACTTTAGAGTAGTCTGTGTACAACTTGTATAGCATTATAAATGGGACATGACAAACAGCCATTATTGTCCCAATAGCTGGCAAGACACGATAATTGTGTCTTGCCTACAGTCAAGCATGGTGGTGGTTGCGTCATAGTATGGGGCTACACGAGTGTCGCCAGCACTGTGGGAGCCGCGGTTCATTGACGGGAAACATGAATTCCAACGTGTATTGTGACATTGTGAAGCAGAGCATGGGAAACTGGGGCGCATGACAGCTTATCTTCTCAAGGGACAATACTATACAGAGTAATATAATTTAGAGTAGTCAGTGTACCGCTTGTATAGCAGTATAAATGTATGATCCACTTAAAATGAGTCAGCACACAGCCATTTTTGTATAAATATGCCAACACAACCGATTAGCAAGATAATTGTCTTGCCTACAGTCAAGCATGGTGGTGGTAGTGTGCACGAGTGCTGAGGAACATGAATTCCAACCTGCGCTGTGATACTGTGAAGCAGGACCTGGGCTGCATGGCAGTTTTCCAACAAACAGTACAGCAGTACATGTTGAAATCTGTGTGTTCCCTCATTGAACCGCAGCTCCCCCAGTGTGGGCAGCACTCGTGCACACTCCCACCACGCTTGACTGTAGGCAAGACACAATTATCTTGCTATTCACTTGTGTTGCCATATTTAGTCAATGTTTGCGTGTTGACTCATTTTCAGTGAAAAGTACATCTATGCAAGCTATACAGTGACTGATCTAAAGACATTACTTTTTATGGTACTGTCCCTTGACAAGATAAACTGCCGTTTGTGAGGTGTACACACTTTTGGGAGACATGCTTGGAAGCAAGTCTGACTAAAAGTGTTCAAATATTCAACCAAAATCTTTTCCTTTGGAAAGCGCAGGACAGGAAGTGTGTGTTTTTGTTTTGGGCGCAAGAGTGCCGAGTGTGGGAAAACACTTAAGACGTGACAGAGGAGTGATCAAGTGAATTTAATGGCCGCGTCAAATCATTCTCCCAACACCTCACGTGGGAACACCGCACTCGACAAAACTCCGGCTGGATTTCTCGTTGAACGGCGCTTCCCTTTTGTTTGAAAGGCGCGTGCCAGGTGCTGCTGAAAGCATTTTATTTAACGCACATGAAGATGGAAAACATTTTAAGGAGTGGGGGGAGAGGGGAGGGAGAGTGGATGGGTGTCATATTCTCATGCAGAGTTTGCCTTGTCATTCACATCCTCACCTTGACTTTGACACTGAGGAAACACAAATAAAAAGGGCCAAAAACATTGCAAGTGGAAATAATATTAATATCTTTCCGGGTGTAAAAGTACAGCACGGGTTGGAGAATAAGTTGATGGAAATTGTTGTAAAGCAAGTTGTGTGTCTTTTGTGTGGACATGCCATCAGGCGTGGCTTGTCGAGGACATCTTGTTGGGGAGTCTTCTTTGTTCACAGGCTCTGCTGCTGCTGCTGCAAAAGCGCTTTTTTATTTTTAAAGGGGGACTGACTGAATGTATGGATGGATGTATGGTTGAATGTGCCCCCGCCCCCCTCCTGCATAGGGTCTGCAGCGTCTGTCTGCCAACTCCCTTCCCCCTCATATATATTATATAAATATATATATGCACAGACACCGCCCCCCTCCCCTCTCCTCCCCAGCCAGACAGAGTCTATACATAACATCCTCATGCGGAGACGACAACGTGGTGACCTGCTGCCGCAAAGCGTGGCTTACATGAGGTGGGCGGATACCCCTCCTAATTAAAAAAAAAAATCCTCATCAGTTATTATTTAACCCCCCACCCCATCCATACTGAGGAGGAATAAAGTTGACATCATCCTTTTTCCAGCAGCGTCATGTGCGTCCTTCCCTCCGCCGTGTTTACATCCTTGCGTGGGTTCTTACATAAAAGGAGACCCCCCGCCCCCCACCTCTCATACAGGACGAGGTTCTGGTCGGATCCTGGAGCGGCGCGGTCCAAAAAAACCCCACCACGTCTCGGTTTGGTGTCAGGCTCTTTTTGAGGAGGAGGGGAGCGGCTCGGCAGCCAGACGGGGTGGAGCATCGCCAGGCCCGGCCCCCGATGTAGCGTGCAGACGCCGGCCTTCTTCGTGTGTCCCGTCCGCCTGGAGCTCGCCGAGAGTCTACTGTACTGGAAGTGTGGAGGGGTCCAGAGAGCGGGAGGGGGCGGTCTATGGGAGGGACTAGCGCAAAAAGAGAGGAGGGGGTGTCGGAAGGAGGAGGCGGCAGAGAGGAGGTTGTTTCTCCAGTCTCTTTCCCCTCGTCTTTGTCTCACACACTCTTTTGTTAGCCATGCCGAGCCTGCTGGTTCTAGCAGGGCTCATGGAGAAAAACGGGGGCTACGGCGGGGATCTAGCCGGCTCCGGCTTCGGAGGCGAGGCTCTCCTGGTGCCGCCCGACGACGACGAGGACGACTCCCGTGCCCTGCGGGTCGCGCTGGGCCAGCTGTCTCTGCTGGGGCTCGGCGAGGGCGAGGACGGCAGCGGAGGCGGCGGCGGAGCCCCGACGACAGGAGTGCAGGACCGGAGCAACAACAACAACAACAACCACCACCAGCACCACCACGGCGGCGGCGGGGGGGACGCGTCGATTCTGCAAGGGAAGAGCAAGTTGTGCGCCCTGTACGAGAGCTCGTCCAGTGAACCCAAAGGACGAGGCTGCAACATCACTGAATGTGTCCCAGTGCCCAGCTCCGAACATGTGGCCGAGATAGTGGGCAGGCAAGGTAAACTTTACCAGCATGCATCTTCCTGCTGCTTTTCATCCACCATCCCCCGTCCCAAAAATGTTACCTGGTGTTATTTGACAAAGAAAAGGGAGTGGTGTGTGTGTTTTTTGTGTCCCCCACCCCCCGCCCCCCGTCCCCTTCTTTCCATTAGACATCAGCCTCCCACTTTTCCTGCCTCACTGTTGCAAGTTCCAGTGTGCATCATCATCATCATTGTTTATTTGGAGTATTTTAGCATCTCAGGCATTTTTAAGCAACATAAACCCCCCATACCCCCTCCTTTACCCCAGCCCGCCCCTCCCGGGTGAATGATTCCACATCCACGCCATCAATGTCACTGGAGCACTTGCTTCCTTTGTCGTCTGAGACGCGCCAGACTGTTCAAAAGGCAACGTGCTGTTGTGAGCAGGGGTGGGGCGGGGGGGACTAGGGGAAAAAGGAGGGTTGGCTTCCACTGTGAATGGTTGGGCCCTGAGCAGAGGGAGCAGGCAGGGATGATGTTTTGGATGTGTTGGGTGCCTCCCAAAAGATATCGGGCTGGTTGTTTATGTGGCGCACTCATGGCCCACTGACACATTTGGACAATAGAAACAGCCAGCCAGCCAGCGTGGGCCTCCCCTCCCCCCCACTTCTTGTTGGAAAAGTTACATTCCTGTCACATAATATGTTCCTGCCTTATTCCGACACTGCACATTTTGAAGCTGGCGTTGAAGTTAAATGACAGCAGCTGTCAAACAAAGGTGTGAAAGTGGCGGGGCGGGGCGCTGGGGGGGGGGGGGGGGTAGGAGGGGGGCATGTAGCTAGTAGTATGGCTGCTCGGCACATGGGATGCTCTTTCAGGGTGACTCAGCTAGACACAGAAGGAGCAGGTGCTTGCATTTTACAACAAAAAAAGTGTTTGTGCTTATTGTCTGCAAAGCTCAGGCGCAGGTGTTTTGGAGCCAAGTTGCTTCAGTAGAACTTCACCCTTTCACGCTCGCTGGTAGTGGCACAAACACGACGGGCGGCATCTAAAAGCTTGAATGGGAGTCACGCCTCTGAGCCTGCACACACTCCAGTGAGGCGAGGGAGGAAGCAGGTTGGGAGGTGTGTGTGTGAGTGGGGTGGGGGTGGGGGGGTTTAGAAAGAGAAACCACCGGATAAACTTAATTTCCAGACCGTCACAAACACGGGGGCTTCTTTTTAGTGATACTTTACTGCTCGGGTGTTATGCTGATATGGATTTTATTTCTGCAGTAAAAGTGGCCCCCATTGTCTTCCATTGCAGGCGCTGAATTGTAATTGGTGGCCCAAAGACACAGATGTATACATATGGTGCATGAAACTTGTTTTAAGGGGCTGTTTACACAAGATCCCATCAAAACGGTGACCTGGTGTCCGTTTGCTTACGTAACATTGTCATTCTGGAGCTTACAAATGCAAACATTTGAAAATAAAAGCCATATTATGTCCATGCAAGCATGTTCGTCTGTGTGGACATGCGTGAGGACACACAGCTGAACACTTGTAGTGTTTTTGCATGCATTACTTTCAACTAATTCCATATACACGACAAAGAAGCGTGTTCAAAAGCCCGTTTCCAAACTATTTTGTGTGCATGTGCATGGTGATTTTGCCCCCCTTGTGGCCTGGCGTGTTTTTTGTGTCGGCTTTTATTTGGAACATAAGAATATTGTGAAAGAAATGGTTGATTTTGAACACGCTTAACAAAGTTACATTGAAGTAAATCACATGTTGACACAATTCAACATGTCTGAAGGGGAGCAGGAAGAAGCAGAGCTTGTCCAAGTCTCCCATGTTTAACAGGTACCAGGTTACTATTGTCTAAAAGGGGGAGAAAAGGACAAAGAATGTGTAATGCAATCATTGGAAACATAAAAGAGAGGGTCACCGGGAACGGCGTACTTCATGAGGTTGCATCGCATCAGTTTTGTTGTGAATCGGCGCACGGGTGTGCTGTGACATCGCCAACTAGTGGCGTGGCATGCATATCATGATTTTAGTCGTTTGTGTGTCGTCTTCATTTGGAACTTTAAAAAATAAATGCATTAGTAACGTCACATTCCCAAAGCTTTCGATTGATTACATTTTCAGCTCAAATTTTCCCCAAAATTTTGCCTTTGTTTTTGTACAATATTGCACGTAACAAACTAGTTCGTTTGCTGTATTGTTCCGTGTGTCAATCTCGCCAGGATGTACGGGAAGTCTGCATCAACAATAAGTTCCATCCATTCCTCATTTATAATTATTTTGTATGCTTTTCTGCATGTAAACTATAATTATTCTCTATAAAATGTATTTTGTGTTCACATTGTTGGGTGTCTGGAATGGTTTCATTAGATTTTGATTATTTCCTACGGGAAAACCAACCTGTAGTTTTCGCACGTGTTGGTTTTCTGCCAAACTTTTGGAACACATTAAAAACGAAAACTGAGGTACCACTGCATATACCACAAAGACGGGTATTCCAAAGACCGCTTCAAAACTATTTAGTGTCCATTGCAGTGTTTTGTGTGTCATCTTTACAGTAATCCCTCGTTTATCTCAGTTAATTGGTTCCAGACCCGACCGTGATAAGTGAATTTATCATAAAATAAGTGAAAAGTAGGATTCCTTATTTATAAATGGAATATATTCGTAGATAGAGCATAGAAAACCGGTTTACAACCTTCTAAATACGTTTATTATTAGAGCCCTTTGGACATGAAATAACACCCCTATAGTCACCTTTACGCTCGTATTACCCAAAGAGTACCGTAGAAATAATAACAGAAAATAAGACATAATATACACTCGTGATAACATTGGGAGATGTCCTTGTTGTTCCTTTTTTTCTCTTTCTGTTCTGGACAGAACTTCCTCCGGTGGCTATTGTCTCATCAATGTAACATTACTGACACCTAGTGACCAGTTTGGAATACTACATATCGCCGGAAACAACGTCTTCTGAATGCCTTATATTTGTATTTTATTTTTCGCCATTTTAAGAAGCTTAATTTAGGCAAAAAATAAAATAAAATAAAATTTGCTTAAATATGCTTTTTACTAATATTCAACCAAACCTTCCTGTCGGTTGTAAACGTGACTTCAATGCAGGGCTGTTGTGAAGAAAGAGTCACACGGAGCGGGGTACACTTCCTGGCCGACAAACGTACAAGGCTTCACCAGTGGCCGCCTTTGTTGTGAACGGTGCCACGGATGAAAATGAAGCATCTTCTGCGACTGTAAATTCTTGTTGTGTTTGATTAATCTTTGCCCAGTTGAGCTCACACATGATTGTCTAATTGGGACATTCATTTGGGCTGATTAAAAGGCGCCGTGTAGGAGTTTGTTGCGCCGCGATCCTCTGCGACACAAGGGCGTCTATTAGCTTCATTAAATAACCACAATGGCTGTTTGCAGGTTCCGGGTATGGGTATGATTTCTCCCCAAAGAAGCACTTCCTGTCTTGTCCTGAGAGGCCAGGAGGCAAACAGGATTCCCTTACAATAACGTCTCTCATTGGGTGATTCGTGCTGAAGCCATAAAGGAGCACAGGTCTCTTTAAGATTTGCCCGAGGCAAGAAAGACCTGGAAGACTTGTCAATAATTGTGCGGGACTTAACAAGGGTGCTGGCTCACTTTCTGAATGGCCATCTGAGTCGATACATTCTGCATGGATGCTACATGAGCACATCCTATCACCTCATGGATTCACACAGAGGTCAAAACCTCTCCACACACACGTCATGCTTTGTTGCCCTGTATTGTCTTCATTAAATAAAAAATCAACATAGAGCAACAGTCGTCCCAAAAACAAGGGCCGATGTGGCCTGTTGCGAGTTCAAGGAGAGGTCACAGGATGAGCATGATGCTGCAAATAGATCTGCGGCTGCTCCTCCGGCCCACAACACGAGCTCGTGGTCTGGACATCTTAAGGAAGCGCTTAAATAAACTCTTGTTTTTCTGCTGGAGATCTCAATCATCACAACAATTTGAGAGAGGGTACCTAAAAAGTCCACTTTTCTTTGTTTGTTTCCAGTAAAAACGTCAAAAATTCCAATCTAGTCGGTGGTCTTTATCATCACCAAACCGACACTGGGGTTAGACCTTAGTGGAGGTTTTGGCTTCAGAGAGAGCTCCAGTTTTAAAAATGTATGTTGGTGTGTCTGCAGGTTGCAAGATAAAAGCCCTGCGGGCCAAGACCAACACCTACATCAAGACCCCGGTCAGAGGAGAGGAGCCGGTGTTTCTGATCACCGGCCGCAAGGAAGACGTGGCCCTCGCTCGTCGAGAGATCATCTCGGCCGCCGAGCACTTCTCCATGCTGAGGGCGTCCCGCAACAAGCTGGGGGTGTCCTTCAGTGGCTCCCCGCCCACACCGCTGCCGGGCCAGACCACCATCCAGGTGAGGGTGCCGTACCGGGTGGTGGGGCTGGTGGTGGGGCCCAAAGGATCCACCATCAAACGCATCCAGCAGCAGACCTGCACGTACATCGTCACCCCCAGCCGAGACCGCGACCCTGTCTTTGAAATCACAGGGTCGCCAAGTAACGCCGAGCGAGCCCGCGAGGAGATCGAAGCGCACATCGCTTTCCGGACAGGAGGCCTACACGACCACAACAATGAGAACGACTGCCTGGGCCCCAACGGTGGAACCAGCCCGGCGGGCAGCAGCAGCGGTCTGGAGAGTCGTCTCCAGCAGGTGTGGGGCCTCCAGGGGGGCCAGCGCAAACCTCTCACCAGCAGCTACCGCCAGAACTTCTCAGACGCCATGGTCGGAGGGGGCGGGGGTGGCGATAGTGAGGGAGGCGGGGTCTACAACAAGGGCAACTTCTCCAGCTCTGGAGAGAAGCCTTGCTCCTTTTTTGGATCGGAGGGCACCCAGAGCTGGGGTGACCCCGATTACCCCAAGCAGATGGCCTTCTATGCCCAGCAGCGCTCCAAGAGCTTTGGAGGCCTCCCGTTGCCCCTGACCAGACTCTCGCCGGGCCTGCCCGAGCCATGTGGCGGCACCACTAACTCGTCAGTCACCAGCATCGGGACTGTGTCCGGCTCGCCTCACGCCCAGGCTCGCCGCGCCCACAGCGAGCCCACGTCGGCTGGCGAGGGCAGCTTCCCCGGGCGCCTCCCCGTGCCGGACTCACCGCCGGCCACCGTGCGGGACTGCATGACCTGCTTTGAGAGCAAGGTGACGGCCGCCCTGGTGCCCTGCGGCCATAACCTCTTCTGCATGGAGTGCGCCATCCGGATCTGTGAGCTGAACCACCCCGAGTGCCCCGTGTGCCACACACAGGTCACGCAGGCCATTCGAATATTCTCCTAAGAAACCATGTCCGTTTTTATCTTTTGTTTTGTCGTTTATTGGGTCATGATTTGCTCTTATTACGGTAATTATTATTACTATTATTATGATACACGTTTGTTTTTTTCAGAAAATTTTAAAACAAGCAGATATTTTAGAAGGCACTGCTTGCTTTGCTAAAAAGTATAAGAAATATTTTTAAGTTTTTCTTTTATATACATATATATGCATATATATTTTATAAAAGTTTTGTTTATAAGAGAAGTATAGTACCTTTTCAGGTTTTTTTTGTGGGACTGCAGCTGTTTTTCCTTCATGAATCACAGCGCAGGCAGACGTAATGTGAACATTTTATTCTTACACTTTTATGTTGCCATGAAGTGGGTTTAAATGGAAGGAAGCGGATGATTGTGGAGGTAAAATATTCAATGCACCGCACCATACAATCATCACAGTTGGAAAACTTGTCAATCAAACCTTCAAATTTGATGGTAAACTAATCCTTTTATGAAGCTTTGACAATAGATTGAAATCCGCAAAGAGAAAATGTGAATAGTTTAGTCAAAGCCTTGCAATCGAAACCAGACAACATATCTCCCATACTTTTTTTTCCCTCTTAAAGGGACGGGACATTACATCACTTATTTGTCATAATTGGTGAGGTTTCATTGGTGCCATTGTTCACAGCGACGGTTGAAATGAGTGAATTTCATCACAGCGGCCATTGATTACACATCGCTCACTGTAATTTGCTGAAAAGATTCAGTGACGCTCGCTCCTCGTAGCTTAAAGCGCTGATTTAATTTGTGAGGCCCCAAAGCCTTGGAATCCGTCCAGTTGGCCGCCGCCTCCTATATACAAACCCCCTTAACGTGCCCCCCTCCCCTCCACGGACTTGTTTCCTAGCCACCTTAAACCACGCGGTATTGTCTGGCGTGGTCATTCGTCCGCCGTCGCGAGACAATACTAAAGGGGATGTCTCCACTAAAACGAGAACAAGCAGTTATATTATTATTAATAATAATCATGGCGTGTGTTCTCCAGCAGCATCACGCGTGAGCCGAGCCGTCTGGTCGGTAATGAGCCGAGCTGCACAGGGGCAGGTACTTCATGGCCCCGCTGTGGCTTTGACCCCACCGTGGAGGTCTCATCTGGCCACCTTTCTTTGTAACACCCCCACACCACCACCACCCACCCCGCCCATCCCTCCCCAGCTCCTCTGCTGCTGCTTACAGTGAGATCATTGGCTACAGAGGGCCCTCACTGAGGAGGGGGATTATTGTTTCGGCCTGATAGCGACGACAACTGCTCTTTGATAATTAGGCAAATATGCTGGTCCAGGTGCAGACCGTAAGGGGCTGAGGCAACCGGGGGTGGGGGTATTTTAAGGCTACGCCCCACTGTTACAGGCACAGAGTGAACTGAAGTCCACTCTTTTATATGATGCATAGAAGAGGAACGGGGGCATCCTTTGTCCTAGCCAACACACACACGTACACACAAGCACACACACAGACACACACACACATGCTTGATTTGACTAAAATCTGAGGTGGACGCTTGATACTTGATGAAAAACATGTGGTCGTCTTACAAAAAAAAGATCACATGAGGTGTAGTGTGATATTCCCCCCCACCCCTCACTCACATACACACACACACACACACTGTGGCGCTGTGAAATTCTAACAGGGTTTACGTGACAGCAGCAGCAGCACCGATCGAAGTTTCCACAAGGCCCCGCCCCCTCCCACTTGTCCTTAACCGCCACCCTCCCTCCATGATGCGGGCTGGCGACTGTGCAGGGCCCGTCCTGCAGCTGCCCCTTCACTATGGATACTGGGGCCTCAGCCAATAGAAGACCCGCCACCCGGCCCCTCCCCATTGAATGAATGAAAATCAGACAATTGTAATTGACAGGAAAGCAAAGGAAACGCCCCATTTAAGCAGAATCAAATTACACCCCCCCACACACCCCTTCCCGCTTTCGTCTGCACGACTCAAGCCCGGGGGATTTCAGAAGAGGGCGCGTGGGGTAGGGGGGCTTAAGCTGTTGAATAAAAGGGAGGGAGGGGTTGGGCATGTGGCTGGAGAAAGGGTAGCGGCAAGTTGGGGCTTGTTGTCACGTGGGGGCCAGTGGTGACACCGGAGAACATGTATACACCCACACCCTCAAGAGACACCCCCACCCCACCCCCACTCCTCTGAGGCTGTGTTCACACTTGTGGTTCGGTGCTTTGGTCCAGACCAAAAAAGATTCTCGGTGCACACTTTGGTACACGTGGGCTGTGCAGTAAAGAACATAACGCTGGGGTGTCCAGAATATGGAAGGATGCGGGGGCCACTTTGATACATTGTGAATATTAAAGATGCTAGGTCAATATATGCTAAACTACCTGAAGAAAACATCCACATTTAAGCTGTGTTAATTAGTGTCATGCAGGCAAACCTCGTTTTTCGTACTCCCCAGTCTGTTTTCGTACAATATTGCACGTTACCCTGCACTGTATAGTTCCGTAAAGTCGAGGGCCCAAACAAAGCACCACTCACTGTCTGTACATTTTTTAACTGAGTGCAACTGCTAAATAACCCAAAATAATTATTTACATTTTTTTTCTGCATGTAAAACGATAACTGTTCTCTGGAACGGATTAATTTGTTTTACATGATTTCCTATGGGAAAAATTGCCTCAGTTTTCATGTTTCAGTTTTCACTTCCACTGTATTTAATAATATATCTCATTAAAAATTAATTTATTTTATTTTTGCAATATACAGAGGGCCAATTAAAAATGAGCTGCTGGACAAAAATGGCCCCCGGGTCGCACTTTGGACACCGCTGGCATTAAGTCAGGACTTATTATGTGACGTAACTCAAATATTCAGAACCAAAACGCCGTCCGCTGGCTTGAATCCGCAGGTTTTAAAAAAATATTCTGCTATATTTACCAGCTTAGATTTCAACAAAGCCTTCTCAAATATACTTTTAAAAAGCTTCCAAGGCATTTTCTCTTACATATTTGTCATTCCTGCATGTTTTTTGCTGTCATTTTAACACTGGTCCGTGTCTTTGTTCCGTGCAGCACTCACATTTGAGCTCAAGCCCACCGAACCACACGAGAGTTCAGTTACTTGGTGTTTGGTGCGCGGCGATGTAGTAACGTTCCTATTAGCGTGATAGTGTGGATTTGAGTTGTCCATGCAGCTATCTAACTAATGCATAAGTAGATGCTGCTATATAAGCACGTTTTCCACACGTTCACATGAATATCATAACTTAAATCAGGGGTGTCCAAACTTTTCCCGGCACGGGTCGCAAACTGGAAAATCAAATGATACTTTGATATTTTACATTTTGTAACCCAACCCATGTAGATATGCTAACAAGTTACTGTATACTGTATATATTTCAAGATTCCGTTACAGATCACAAAGTGTATTAGTACTTTTTGTCCACTGCTTGTTTGACCATTTTTGCTGTTGCTGTTTTTCAGTTTTACAAATATTTCCACTGACTTCTTGAACATTTTTTTCAAAATACTGTGACTTTATTCCCTCAATATTCCAACCTTTTTTTCCTAAGAATTGCAACTTTATTCTTTGTTTGTTACTAATATGGCGAAAATTGTTGCGCAAATTACTGTGAAAATGACTTTTTTCCTCATAGTATTACGACATTATGCTCGTACGTTTTTTTGCCGTGATGTTACAATTTTTTACATTAACAATATGACCTTATCCGAATATCTCTACTTTATTCTTGTAAAATTACTGCTCTTTTTTCCAATTTTTCTTGTTGTTTTTGTTAGTTTACTTGTTTAAATTGTATTTTTTAAAAGGTGCATAGGGTCGATAAAAAAAAAAAAAATCTGCCACAGGCCGCAAATGTCCTTTGGACACCCCTGACCTAAACAATTGTAAGGGCCAGCGTTTAATAGGTTGTAGTGTACAACATGTATATTTACATATACATGATATGTATGTTAGAGTGTAAAAGGAGGGCCATTTGCAGCCCTTGTCTGTTTTATTGGCCTGCAGCACATTCTAAAAAAAAAAAAAAAAAAACAGCAGCAGAAAAAATGGAAAAATCAGCAGCCATTTTACAAGAATAAAGTCAAAATATTAGAAGAAGGAAGTTGTAATCTAACACGAAAAAGTCAAGAATAACATTGTAAAATGATGAGGAAAAGTAACATTATTTTAGTAGCATAAAGTTGAAATATGAAAGAAAAAAATACATTTTTTTTTAAGTTATAATGTTATTATTATGTTTTTTTTAAGTTATTTTTAAAATATTATGAGAAACAAAATAAAAAGTTTTGGAAAGTTAGGTTGCGGAAGAAGTTATGAAAAGAAAGTCTAAAAGTTGTAACATGAGAAACAAAACAAAACACAACAAAGTAGTACTTTTTGGAAAATTGGGTTGGGAATAAAGTCAAAATATTATGGGAAAGAACATTTACAAAGATGATTTAAGAAGACAGCTGAAACATTTGGAAAATGAAGAAAAACCCCAAAATGGGGAAAAACAGCAAAGAGCGATGCAAGTGGCCCTTGCATCCTCTCATTTTTCTATGTGGTCCTCGCTGGATAAAGTTTGGACACCCCTTGTGCAAAACATGTATAGTAAATGACAAAATACACTACTGTAGCATTATTAGGTGTAAAGATTGTACTCACATGAAAGATTCCTTCAAAAAGGGATAAACGCATGCGCAGTAGCGCTTGTTAGAAGACTGCGATGAGGCCGCATGGCTCGTTATTACACCGGGGTCGGGATGATAGCCTAAATGCACCAGAGTTCCTTTGAACCGAACCAAACACGACAAATGTGAACGCACTCTTTGGAGGCAAAGAGAGCACTGTTCTTTCAAAATAAAAGTACCTTACGTTCTATGAAGGGAGAGTATAAAAATAAAGCGTAGTTCTCATTTTATGGAGAAATTGCACAGCACGTCCAGTTAATTATTTGTATTTTTTATTGTTGTTTTCTGCCTTAATATTTTGCTATTCTGCCATGACACTGACATTCTGGCCTTGGATTGCACCACCCCCTGAAACAACTTGTGTTTTCGAGTAAAAGAATGTGAATGAACCTCGGCTTGGAGGAGGGCACCGAGGAAATCACAAAGACGAACGAGTTCAAGCACCTTATTTACCAAACATTTCATTCATACCAAACCGACCACTGATGGTGAAATATTTGCTAGGATTTGACGAGACATGCACATAAGGATTCCCTATCATTTTTATTTGCCCTTCTCGTTGTTTCACAACAACGGAGGGCTCGCTTTGTAAATACGCGAGGACTGCTTCCGCTTTGCATCATTCCGACAAAAGTTTTAGGGAGAGTAAAACCTTTTATTATACACGACCCATCCTTCTTTTGACTCTTCATAGTATATTAGATAGATCCATACGTGTAACAAATATTATTTCAAAGGGATTAACTTAGTATTTCATCCAAATATATAGATGAAAAAAAAGACTCAGACTATAAACTGTAATAATAATATCCTTTATGAAGCCTCTACTGTATAAATCCAATCTAAAATACAAATTCCGATGAATTGTATGTGTAATAACCCCCGAATGAATACATCACTTTCTATGTACGTTAGGATAAGAAGCAATAAACAAAACGAGTCGGTTGTTGAAATAATATTCTATCCAGACTTTGATTATTAGCATATTAGCGTTTCATATCAAGCCACAGCTCTTTGTGTACGGAGCGTGATGTTATAAGATAGCTGCTGTGCTCTTCAGGGTTTTTCTGCGTGACGTTATGTTGAATATTAAGCGGAGCACACAGGTGACGAAGCAAAGGGCGCGCTTCTTTTTAGCGCTGCCTGTTTTCAGGCCATAGTACGCCTGAAAGGTCAGAAGTGGCGTGTAGCCAAAGACCAAATTAGGAGGAGACTGATGCTGTGTTTCAATTCACACGCTTTTGTGACTGTTGAGTGCACTCAAAACACTCATGGTGGTAAGTGCGCTGTGCTGGACACTTACCAACCTCAATTGTAGCGGAAGGGGCAGGACTACCGTACCTACATGCAAGCAAGAAAAAGTAATTAAAAATTCTGGGTTAACTATTGTAAAAAAAAAAAGGAAAAAAGTGGGCGTTCCAAATTGTTTCCCCAAAATGTTTCCCCAAGTGGTTGCAATTCACCATTAAAAAAAGGAGAGAGGAAGAAGCAGGTACAACTTCACCAAGCTCCCAATCTCATCCACTGACTCCAAGCCTACAGCACCCTCTTGTGGCTGTCAGTCAGTATAAATAAAAATTTAAAAACGTGCTCAATTATATAAATTTTGATATACAGTGTAAGTCGCAAAACCAGCAAAACTATGAAAAAACTGGGACTTATAGTCCAGAAAAGACGGTACAACCTTCAATAGTCGCCATCTTGTCTTCGTAGCGAAAGGTGCGGGACTACCACATCTACACGCAAGCGAAAAAAAGTAATAAATTCTGTTCTAGTTATTGCAAAAAATAAATAAATAAAGTGGGCATTGTAAATGTTGGTGAAAATGCTTCAAGTGGTTGCAGTTCACCAATCAAAAAGGAAAGAGGAAGAAACAGGTACCATATTTTCTGGACTGTAAGTCACATTGGTCAAAAAATTGGTCCTGAAGAGGGAAAAAAAACAACAACATATAAGTCGCATCGGAATATAAGTCGGATTTTTTAAAGAATGTATCTCACAAAATTCATACATTAAATCTGGGAAGACAAGTTAAAAGGCTGAATAGTTGTGTGCTATGTTAACTTTACACATGAACAGTTATTGAGCTTCGCAATATCATAAAGAACATACCTGGCAGGTGGAATAGGCTAAACTAAAATAAGCCAGTGAGCCCGACAAGCAAGTTAGCGCCAAGCAAGTTCACCGAGCTTCCAATCACATCCCACATCAATGAATCCAAGCCTACAGCAGCCCCTTGTGGCCGTCAAAGGTAATGTTCATTCCCTGGTTCATATCAGTCAGAATGAATTAAAATTTAAAAACATGTTCAATTACATAAATATATATTTTGATATACAGCCACAGGACCAGCCAAACTATGAAAAAAGTGCGACTTATAGTCCGGAAAATACAGTACAATCCTCAATCATAGTCATAAAAAAACGAATACATTTTGTTTATATTATTGCAAAAATCAACAAGTGGGCAAAAAGCAGACGTACCAAATGATCGAGTGGTTGCAATTCACCATAAAAAAGGAGAGAAGGAGAAACAGTTAAATACTGCGATCGTCATTTCCGACCGTAATCAATTTGGGACATACACTGTCAAGTTAAGTACACAGCGTATGCAGTATACCGGATGGAAGTGTACTGACGAAAGTATTGGATTTGAGACACAGCTTCAGTCCAGTGTTCATTTATTTTGCAAAAGCAAGTCTGTGAAACAAAAGCATATCAGGTTTCAGTTTGGGAGGCGTGCAGCTGACAAGGCGCCGCACCCCCCCACAAGCTGAAAGGAGGGGCAGTGCCCCTCGGCCGCAGCTAGAAGCGTGCCGCGGGCGACGACGTAGCGCTCTTTTTCGGAGCGCCGCCGACTTTGAAAGGTTTTTGCCTGCATGTTAGCAAGAGATCGTAGCTAAGATTTATCCGCATAAAGGACTCAATAAAAAAAGCTTTACCACCTCCTCAAGGCGAACGTGGGTTTGGGAAAAAAAAAAGTCGTATATTTGCAGCGTAGTTTAATCGATACACGAAATAAGAATATGCTTGTAGGTGTTAAGTTTCATTTGTGCAGCTCGCCCAGTATGAAATACTCGGGGCTAAAGGGTGCGCTGACTCGTGGCGACGCTGGAGTCGTTAATTTCTTCGTAGTATTATTCATTCCGATATTGTATTACGCTTTCTGTTCTAGTAAAAGTAGAAACTGTTGATGTTTTTTCTTGATATGAAAGTTTATGCATTTATGTAGGATCCCTCTGAAGGAGTGATAGGAAATCCTTATTCTCAATGGATGCACTTACGCAACTGTAACCAACTTTTACGAAATCTCACGTCAAGCAAGTAACGCATTTGAATGTACAAAGATTTAAAAAAACAAAAAAAAAACACGACTTAATGCACTCCTTTTTTTTATTACAAGCTTTAAGTTTTTGTTTTTTGGGGGAAGGGGAAAGAATTTGTGACAAGTTCAGACTATATTTGAGTTCTTCCACATACATTTATACAAAGTAACTTAAAATGACTTTAAAAAAAACATATTACAGTTTCTGTAATCTATTTTGCTAACATTGGTTTTTATTTCTTAGAACGCAGAGGAAAAAAGTCAGTATCTGGATGTTATTTATGGAAACAAATGAAGCAACATATTTAAAAGACGTTTTGTTTTTTAATTAAAAATGACAAGAAGTTAATATATTTCTAAACGGGGAGGGGGGAAGTCAGTTTCTACGTAAATGGAGAAGTTTTATTTATGACAGTTAACTTCACACACGTGGACGACAGAATAGACTATTTTTTAGAATTTGGAGATATTTTAGTCGCAGAGCATCAATCTTGTGCCTCGATGATATCATCTGTAACCCCGCCCCCCCCTTGCCCATACACACATATATGCCTTCAAGGAACCCCATAGTACTGACTGACACACGTTACGTTACATTTCCTCTGTGAAACAAACTGGCTTCTTGGAATTCAAACGTTAGCACAACACGCCAGGACTGCAACATACACTTTTCATTTTGGACATCTACTACTCAAGTTTTTGATTGACAGCGACAGAGCAGCTTGATGAAGGCCTGATTAGTTGGTTAGTGGTCCTGCTTGAACTTGGATCCAACACCGCAGCCACTTTTTGCTGGTGAGGTGAAGTGAAAGCGTAGTAGATCTATGTAAGTAGATGCTCACACACACACACTCATACATACGCACGTGCGCACACACACACACACACACACACACACACACACACACACACACCAGGATCATTACTGTACTAGTTTGCATGTATGTCGTATGGTCACTTAGGTGGGAGGAGCAGCGTAAAGGGTTTCTCCCTTCGTCGCTCCACCTCTGTAGATTTTCATAGTCGGGAGTCTCTTCGGAGGTCAAAAGTTGACAAGTTTGACGGCAGACGAGGACGCCACCTCAGTCCCCGCGTCAAAACATCTCCTATCGCCTCACAGCAAATCCACTTGAACTTCCAGTAGTTTGAAAACTTGACAGCCAACGTCACATTCTCCTGCTGCATGCGCGAAGGGACTCAAGTGGCGCCCCGTCCCCGGTCGAAAACCTGCGATCTTCCTCCGAAGAGGCCGATACGGTCTGACAGTTTGTCTTTTGGTAGCGTTTCCAATATTTGCAGCACAGTAGGTGTGTTTCATGCCGGTCTAATAGTGGTGGTAGTGCATTAGTTTACGGGCCAGCGTCAACGCCTGGTGTTAGTTTCTGGTTTCCCTGTGAACGGTGAAAGAGGGTTGCCTGCGTGGCGCTCTGTGGCTGACCGTCAACTTTTGATGGATGCGAACACAAAAAAAAAAAAAAAGAAAGAAAAAAAATGGAAAAAAAAATCTTTGAACTCTGTTACAGTGTGCCATGCCCGACCAGGCATGTGATATTGCAGGTTTATTTCTTATAGCACACGTTTTTTTGGTGAATTACATTTTTGGAAGACATTTTTATTATTATTATTATTATTAATTATTATTGTATCTGCTCCATGTTAGTTCTGGTTCTTTGTTATTTTTCCAAGATACGAGATGTATTGTAAATGTTTCTAATAAAAACAACAAAATGAAAATGAACCCTGACAGATGGATGAGTGGTGCTTTTTATTTTATTAAATGTACCGTATTTATTATGGTGTGAATAATGAAAGAAAAATATTATACTGGATAAAGCTTATCCAGTTAAGCTTTGAGAAATGTCATTCACTTCTAAATGGTTGAAATGAGCAGTTAGGATGAGTTTCTAAACACCCAAAAAAACCAAACTGACTGAACTGCTGGAACTCAAGTTTCAAAATCATAATTGGATATATAATAAATTAAATTATTTACATGTGATTACATTATTTAAATATGTAATTTTTGCACAAATGTACTTTCTGTTTTAGATGAAAGGCAAAAAAAAAAGTCACTGTTCATGACTGTGCTAAATCATTTTGTCAGGGGGTTTAAAATATGCCATCCATCTATTTTCTATACCGCTTCTTCTCATTAGGGCCATGAGGCATGCTGGAACCTATCCCAGCTGACTTCGGGCGACAGGCGGGGTACACCCTGGACTGGTGGCCAGCCAATCGCAGGGCACAGACAAACAACCATTCACACTCACATTCATACCTATGGACAATTTAGAGTCACCAATTAACCTCACCTGCATGTTTTTGGATGTGGGAGGAAACCGGAGTACCCGGAGAAAACCCACGCACACACGGGGAGAACATGCAAACGCCACACAGAAATGCCCAAGGCAGAATCGAACCCAGACTGTTACTGTGTTGGCCAACATGCTAACCACTAGACCACCGTGCGGCCCGTTTAAAATATGCAATATTTCATAATTTGCAAGTTGAAAGGGTTAAATAAAAATTGTGCACTCGTCTCAGCTATCAAAAGAGCAGTTGTCAGTGCATTTTTGTGCAATGGAGCAGACATAAAATCATCAAACTGAACTGCTACAAAGTCAGTTTTCTCTGATTAGTGATCACAATAAGTGAATGCATTGAATATGTTTGTTGTGCCAAGGAGACTAGATTAGAAACGGTCTATTACAAATGAGATTTATTTATACAGATGCAGTCCAATACACATATATTAGAATAAATGATTTTTGTGTGTTTTTCAACAAAAAGCCCTCACCTACACCACCCAGTTTAAGACCCGTGAAGGCAACACAACTGTCAACTGATTGTGTGCACACATTTTTAAATCAAACCCTTACTTACAAACACAAATAACCTGTCTCAGCGGCCCCCCAAGCCCCGCCCGCCCGAGCAAAGACGAGCAAGCACGAGGGGGATCCTGCAAGGCAAAACATTTTTTAAAAATTCTGGTCTCCTGGTCCAGTTAGACAGAAAGCAGGAGAAGAGGGAGTAGTCCGGCTGGACCGTGGGGCCTCACTATCGCTTGAACCCTACACGAGGCAGCCCCATCCCCAATTATAAGAAAGCAGCTACACCCCTTCTCATTTAAGGGTGTGACTCATGTAAGCAGGAAATCACCAAGAAGACAAGAAGAATAAAAAAAAAAAGTCTTAAAATCCCAGCATTTAGGATGACATGTCCCCGCATGGACAGCTATGTCGATGTCCTCACAAGATCTTCATCCGCTGCAATGCTCCTCTACTAATTTGTTCATTTACTGGTAGATTTTAATGGCTGAATTATTTGAAAACAACATCGTCTAGTGTTCAATAAATATGTCTTTGTAGACGTCAAACATCTATTGGGGGAGTGGTGGCAGTTCAGTCTTTGGGAATGTTCCGGTGATGGAAGACAAATTTGAATGCGATTTGTAAAAAAAAAACAAAACAAAAAAAAACTAGCATGAGATTTGCCAATCAGCTCTTGATTATGGAGCGGTCTTGCTTTAAAGAAAAATTGCTGATGGAGCCGAGAGTGGAACTGCTAAACTTCCTGTGCGCCGCACGTCTGTTTATCACGTTTCCCGACCTCTCCTCCATTCTGAACACCTAAACCCCCTCCCTCCCTCCCTAAAACAACTACAGTAGTCCTTGTGTGAAGTGGTCATTGGTACCCACCTCTTCTTCTCCTCGCCACGTCTGCCTCTCTGTCTTAGTCTAACTCGCTTTCTGCCCAAACACGGCAATGAAGGAAGAGGTCGGCAGCGGCGGCGCCAGGCGGTCAGTTATTCTGGCAGCACATGCCCTTACTGGACGTGTTCTGGGTGGGCTCCACTGTGATGGGCACGACGTTGGAGGCAGGCGAGAAGTCTGAGTCGCTCCGTCCTGACATCTGCCGCTGCGACACGATGTTGTAGATGGCTGTGGGGAGACGTAAAACGTGACACACGTGTCGACGAGGAAGTTCAAAATCTGGTTCAAAATGGGAGTGAGAGAGGCCATCTAGGTCAAGGTTGACAAACCATCTCTGAACAGAGGGGGAGGTCTGAGACAACACCTCTTCCCCCACATACAATGCTGTCCATCCATCCCTTCCTCAAAGTTTCAATCATTTCTCCTCCGACACGGCACAGCCACTTTTGCTTTCAGGTGCCCCCATGACCATCGTTACATCTGGATGGAATACTAACGAGGGTGATATTAGCCCAATGACTGTCATTGGCTGGCAGAGGTCTCATTCCACAATAACCATTGTCACTTTGCATCCCAAAAGAGTGAAACCATTCTTGGTTGGGTGTGTGTGTGTTTCTGTTCTACTTTAAAAGATCACCTCAGACAAGAGCTGTCCTATCTAGTCTTTGAGCATGAACTAATGAAGCCTGCTTAGATGAGGGGTGAAACGTCTTCGAAGACAGCTGTTCTCAACTGGTGGGTTGTGGCACCATTTTCAGTGTGTCGCGGGTCTTTGCCTGGGAACATTTTTTTTAAGAATACGGTAATGACCAAATGTCTATGAATGCACCTAATGTTCTTGACTGCGCTATTCGCTGGCTATGCCGCCACAAGGTGCATGCAATGCTTCCGGCCGACTTTGTCAAACTTGACTGGGAGAGGAAGGCGTGGAGTGGAGACTTAACGTGCTGTCCATCCGACACACAGTTGCAGATATCTGCTGGAGAAGACCATGCCATTCAGAGACAGCGTCTGAGCGCTGCAGCTCCCATTGTGTTGAAAACAGTCCCTTAAAATAAACGATTAGCTGCTAAATCCCACTCCTTGTGCGTGATGGCGGCAATGCCTAAAGGTTACAGCCAGTGTTTGTGTAGAGTGCATTGAGCTGTGTGAGAAATTTCAAGTCAATTCAACTTCTGGGGGTGTAATAACAGTGTAACAGCGTAATTGTCAGGAAGATAATAGCACAGGCAACACAGCAGGGGTGCATGTCGTGACAAATTTTCTTTTGTCCTTTTGCGTGCAGTGCTTCAGGAGTACAAACATTACACTGTGGGGTGTCTTCCATTTTCACATGATTACATATTGCAGAATAAAAAACAACAACAAATCATTTCAAGCCGCCATGCACCATTCTGTCTGTCCTTAATAGCCAGCGAAAAATTACTTTGTATAGGTCCCCGAGCGATACACTCCCTGCACAGCTATCAGGCTAACGCCTTGTTTTAATTGTGACCGTTAGAAAGATATTAATTCATTGTGTTTATTTTTGCAGTTGTGTTATTACGCAGCACAGTTACGGTTCAACTCCATGGCAAACTCAGGAAGCCATTTTGGGTCATCCTCCATCAACCAACAAGTAACAATTATTCAGGCCTTGGTGAAGGTCCGCCCCCGACTGCGTGGCACGTTTATGTTCATAAAGGCAGAATGGTTTGATACAGCTTCCGTATAAGTGTATATTAATGACATAACAGTCACTAAACATGAGATTACATCCCATAATTAGACATAGGTTGTGTGTGTCCAGTAGGCAGTCTGATGCTAACGTCTCCACGTGACGTGACGCTCCGTCAGGTGCGCGGTTTACGTCTCTCTAGAAAGTTTACTAGCTTTCTCCTCATCTCCCAGGGAACTCATTAGCTACGCTAGACGCTACAGGGGCTCGTCTGCATAATGTTTTATGAATGAGACTTTAAAAAAACAATTTTTTACGTTAATGCAAGTTAATTGAACTTGAAGCATCAGGGAACTCAAACAAAACGCTTTGAGAGCGAAATGAAGTCAGGTTGGAGGTCATTCACTCAATTCCGGTTCAACTATAAATCTGTGGGAATTTATGGGCATTAGTGATGGTCTTCACAGGGGAACTCATAAAAATCCAAGGGGTTTTGTGGCCACCTCAGTGCACACAGATGGTAATGTGGATACTGCCGCCATCTAGTGGCAGTCGAGAGATGGTGTCTGTTATATTTTAAACCTTCACCATCGATAGACCAATAGACGGCTACTGTGCTTTTATTAATCACCTAACTTGTGACTTTGGCCAGAGACAAACAAAATGGTTGATAGTAATGGGTTTTTAACCCACGGCAGTTGTTGACATCGGCCTGCACTTGTTCACCAAAACATTTATGCCAAAATTATGCCTCATTTTCCAGTTAGCGTACAATACGGCGTGTGTCTTGTCGTGTTATTAATACGCTGTGTGAGTCCAAGTGTGCCCTCGTATTTTAATCACACAATGTGCTTGGTAGAAGCAGGCTAATACTGTACATGGAAACAGGAGGAAGTCAGCGCAGTCGACCGATGTCATCAGCAGCTCACTGTAGTTCTTTGCTAACTAACAGTGATTATTGCCACAGGCACAATGTGGCAGCGAGATCAACATAGACACCACCTTGTTTTATTTGCTATGAGCTATTTCTTGAATTCGATGGTGTTTCTCATCTTCTTATCAAAATGCTGGCACTTACAACTTTCCTTGGCTCCATGTTTGGCTTATTTTGCAGCCGTGATGAAAAGAAAAGCAGAGGCTTGACGTGAGAAACAATATTGAATTAAAAAAATAACAGAAGGTGGTGTCTGTGTTGATCTTGCCTCCACATTGTGTCTTTGGCAACAATCACGTCTTCAATGAAGGTAAAAGTAACCCTAAATGCTCATTTATTTCTTTCATTCATCATTTATATGTATTTTGAATGGTTTTATGCATCTAAAACTATAATTTTAAAATTATAAAAATGTTTTGTGTCAACACTTTTGGCTTTCTGGAAAGGATTAATTGGATTTACATTATTTCTTATGGGAAAAGTGGATTCAGTTGGAGCATGTTTCGGTTGGAGTCAGACCTTCTGGAAGGGATTAATGACACCACCCAAGGTTCCACCGTACATGTTTATTGTATGTTTTAGTTGGTGGCTAACTAAAAATAAATGGGTGTAGAATCCAGGTTAATACAGCCATACTTTTATTTTGAAGCTTATTTTGCACAGTACGTGTCACTAGACGGTAACTGCCACAGACAGTAGTTGGCAAAAATGGGAAATGTCAACAACTTTTAATAGAAATGACACTTTTTGGGTTTCAAATATTTATGTCGAGAAAAGCAGGGCCTTTTTAGTAATAATAATAATAATAACAGTGCATGTGTTAGTCGACATAGACGGACGGATTGGCGATATAGGCGGGACCAACCTAAGCCGGTTCTACTGTACATGAAAATAAATAAAAATGATAATAGAAATTAAATCTGAATCATTAAATATAAAGACGTAACAGTATGTGCAATAAGAATGAAGAATAAAAGTGGATTTCTAAAGAAGAACTGATGCTATAAGAAAAATGTAACAAAAAAACAAAAAAAACCCAACAACAACAACAACAAAAAACTCACCTGTTAGGATAGTTTGGAAAGCGAGCTCCACATTAGACGAGTCCAACGCTGACGTCTCCAAGAAAGACAAGCCGTGTTTTTCTGTAAAAACAAAAAACACATGCACATTACGGGTGTCCTGATACAACCTTTTCACTTCCGATCCGATTCTGATATCGCAGCCTTGAATATCGATCCGATATAAGCACAGATCATACATACAGTCATCCCTCGTTTATCGTATCATAGAAAACCTGTTTACGATCTTCTACATTATTAGAGCCCTCTGGACATTAAATAGCACTCATATGGTCCTTTACATTTGTATTACCCAAAATAGTAGATATAATCAGAGAAAATAAGACATATTACTGTACACATAAATAAGATAATAAGATAACAGATTCACACATTAGCAGTTCCTTGCTTTTTTCTGGACAGCGTACTTCCTGCAGTGGCTACTGTCTCATCAATGTATTGTAATGGCGGCTTTAAGTGGCTTTACACTCGTTTTACCAAATACAGCAGACATAATAAGAGTAAATAAACCATTGAAGATGGGCGGACAGATGTGTAGAGGACAGGAAGTAACGTCGGAGCTTCAGAGTTGAGTTTTAGCTTGCTGTGGGTTATGGCCCTAACAGTAGCTCGTGTTATTATTAGGAATATTATGTTATTATTATCGTGCCTGTTGTGAGATCATTTAAACTTGCAATAAATGCCTTTTCTGGCGATCATATCTGGCCCTCGTCTCACCAAACTCCGATACCTGGTGGCCAATACAGAATGCTATATTCACAATTAGAATACTTCTTCTGCCTTGTATTTGTGTAATGTAGTTGCTATCATTTACAGGTAGTTAGTTCATTTAGCCATTTGTATGCTTGAAAATGCTTAATTTAAGTCAAGAATAAGTGCAATCTGGTTAAATAAGCATTTTTTCCCTAATAATAGACAATATTCAAACAAGAAACAGCGATCCTTAATTAATTTGTGAAAAACCACGATTGCGTGAGGGTGCGATGTTTGAACCGCGGTGTAGCAAGGGACAACTGTACTTTTACTACTTGTTTAGTAGCATGGAACATTAGAAAAGGCTTGATCAAGTGATACCTTTATTACTCAGAACAATGATCCGCAACAGAAGGTATGAGAAAAAATGAGCCATTTTCTTCTTGATACATGGTTTTATCTACAATAGGCATAATGTAGCGAGGCTCGACGTACTCAACAAAGCATTTAAACCTGACATTACCCACCACCACTGACAGGGTCTGGCTCTTTTCTGTAACAGCCAATGACTTTTTGCCATCCTATCTCTCACACTTTGCAAATGTACCAAACAGCGGTGGTTGTTTCTGGAAGCCACGGTGTTGCAAAAATCCTTCTTCAAATGTGCGATGAGGTTGGTCGTATTAACTTACGTGCCACCACAGGAAACTTGTGCAGGACAAGTTTTGCACTCAGCTGCAACGTCTTTTTCGGATTTTAATGAAACGGCTTACATCACTCTTACTCCTTGCTAAACGTGCTGGGGCACGTTGTTGTTGTGATCATGTGGGTTCTGCACTCTGAATAGACGTGCTGGTGCCGAGTGTGGAATGGACTGCTTGTGTCGGAGATTTTAGATGCAGGCCGATATAATCCAATACTGTTTTTTGGTGATATCGGTCCAATATCAATATCAGATCTGGACACTCCTAAATGCACATAACTAGCTTGCATATTATAGCACTTGTAACACAGCCAACCACTCGAAGGAGGACACGCTTATCATTGTCTCGTCTACAGATAACATACTGCACTGAGGGCCGAGATTAAATACATGTTTCATTTATTCAAGTTGGGCCCCATGTGGCTTTCTCTGCCATGTGGTGGAAGCATGTAGTTATGTTCAAGTCTTCCGTGTATTGCAGTACAAACAAGGGTGTTCCAATGGGAATCCTCACAAGTCATAAAGAGGTTTAAAAAATACATATATATTCAAAAACAACATGAAGACATTCTGAACCAGAGCATGCAGTAATTAAAGCAGAGTTTGTTTGCCTACTTACTTGGTTAGTTAGTTACCTGCGAAAGCTTTGGCCTCGTCTGTGGGCACCGCCCTGAGGTGACGCAGGTCACTTTTGTTTCCCACAAGCATGATGACGATGTTGCTGTCAGCGTGATCCTGGAGCTCCTTCAGCCAGCGCTCGGCGTTCTCGTATGTCAGGTGCTTGGCGATGTCATAAACAAGGAGTGCTCCCACCGCGCCACGATAGTACCTGCACAGAAACACAATATGGTTTTGTTATTTTATGCAGGTGTGCTTCATCAATATACAGTCAAACCTGTCTATAGCGGCCACTAAAGGGAAACGGCAAAAGTGGCTGCTATAGGCAGGTGGCCGTTATAGACAGGTTGGCGGCCATTTTGAATTTGTGCACGCACATATTAACATGTCTGTGATTAGAAGCTTGTTGTGTTTGCAGATACATATAATTATACTGTTACATGTTGACCAGTAGAGGGCACTGTGGGACTGCGGATAAAAGTGGAAAAGAACTACTAGGCTTGTTATGATATACCACCCACAGAACAAAGCTGTGCTACTATATATACGGCAAAGTGTCATTACAACTTTAGTTCATCAGGAAGTGACGGGAAGTGACGGTGCGACGTCACGAGCAGGAGAGCTAGGCTGAGTGCTAGCTCTGAGTGTCGACAGAGTTGGGAAGTGTGTGTGATGTTGGCATGGATGTAAAGTCCTGCAGTGTTCTCCGCTGTTAATAAAACGATTAAAGTGCATCGGCGACGTGAGTCTCTCCTTCCCCACAACAAGAGGCATTACAGTATTGACCAGTGCACACCAGGAAATAAACGGTGTCACTGTCTGCAACAAGCTCCAAAGAAGATGGCTTTTTTTATGTGGAACAACTGACAGTTTGTGTGGATCTTGTGAATGATTGTGACTGAGCTAGGACTCAGTAATTAAAGTCTACACACGACGGCTTCATTGATTAAAAAAACAAAACTTTTTCGTGCATGAAGCTTCTGCTTAAGTCGGCATTTTGGCCGCTATATGCGGTCAGATATTGACCAAGGGATACAAAACGGGTGGCCGCATTAGACAGGTGACCGCTATACACAGGGTCTATAAGACGTAAATTTTCTGCGAGGGATTTTTCAGTGCCCGCTATAGGCAGGTGGTCGTTCTATACAGCTGGCCGCTAAGACAGGTTTGACTGTACCATCAAACCTCAGTGTGCATACGCCACAGTTTTCGTCGAGATATTTTCATGCAATTTTCCTACACTAAACTAGTCCATTTACCCCGTACTGTACTGTACTGTTCTGAAAAAAACGAGTGACCAACGAAATACCCTACACGTTGCTGAATCACCGTCCGTGCATTTTTTTATTGAGCGTGACTGCGAAATAACCTGCCATGGAACCAAAGAAAGTTGCAAGTGGCAGCAATTTGACAAAGCAGGCGAGAAACCCGATTGAATTCAATCTCGCCAGGATGTACAGGAAGTCTGCATCAACAATACCTTCCATGCCGCATGTAAAACTCATTTTTTTCTCTATAAAATTGATTTTTTGATCATATTTGTTCAGTCCCTTGCCATTTCACACTTTGGTTTTCGCTGCTTCACTCCGACAGTTTTCAAAGCTGTATTACTAGATCATCACTGTTTCGTGGTTGAATACAACCAGTGAGTCAAAGAATCTGTTTAAGCATATTTTACATATTTTTTTTTACCAAAATGAAGCAGTTTTCAAACACAAAAATGGCAAAATTAACTAAAATATAAACAAAAAGCTTTCAGAAAACACATTCAAAGATGTTGTGGTGATATGTAGTATTCTACACTGGTCACTAGGTGTCAGTAATGTTACATTGGTAAGACAATAGCCACTAAAGGAAGTAAAACAAAAAAGAACCATGAGGAACATGTGAGTCTATATTACATGGTATTTTCTCTTATTATGTCTTATATTTGGTAATACAAGTGTAAAGGTGACTATAGGGGTGTTATTTCGTGTCTAGAGGGCTCTAATAAAGTTGAAAGGCATATTTAGAAGGTTATAAACAGGTTTTCTATGCTCTAACTACCAAAATAACCAATTAAAAACAAATTAACGAGATAAACAAGGGATTACTGTAATTGGACTTACATGATTTCCTATGGGGAAAAAATAGCTTTGGTTTTCGTATGTTTGGGTTTCCGTCTCTTTCGTCTCTTAGAACAAACTAATAAGGAAAACCAAGGTTCCACTGTAAAAGACAAATACTGTACTTACGCAGACGTGATAGCTCTGTACCGCTCCTGTCCAGCTGTGTCCCAAATCTGAGCCTTGATGGTCTTGCCTTCCACTTGGATGCTGCGTGTGGCGAACTCCACGCCGATGGTGCTCTTGCTCTCCAGGTTGAACTCATTGCGAGTGAAGCGAGACAGCAGGTTGCTTTTGCCCACGCCTGAATCTCCAATCAGGACCACTAACGGGTGGGGAAAAAAAACAATCACGATTAGAGTCGTCATCAAAGTGAACTCCAGCATTCAACAATGCATTTTGCTTGACTGCGGTTGATAATAGTACCGGTGTACTTTTATTCGTTGCACTGTACATATTTTTGTCTTTCAAATAAATAAATAAATAAATACACTTTCGCTAGTATGTGCAAAGCAAAGTTCAAACACAAAAGGGCTCACTAGGCCTGTCAAGATAATCGATAAATCGAATAATTGAACGATTAAAAAATAACAAAAAAATAACAAAAAAACAAGTCGGTCATTTTGCTGGCCTCGACAAATTGACCTGCATGCGTGTTTGTTTTCCTCTCTCTTTACCGCACAGGATGACAAGAGCGTTCACTCTGTACATTGGTGAAGTTAGTTTCACGCTGGACGTTGGACATTCATCTCCGTCACTGTTAATTTCACGTTGGCAGTTGGACATTTGGCTCCATAGCAACAGAGGTAGTTCCCGCTTTACTGTGCGCGGACTGCTCTCTCTGGTGCGGGGCGCTCGCACGGGAAGAGTGTGGGGAAATATTTCCCCAGCGGACCGCTCATTCACAGCAGCATGTCCTCACATGTCAAAGCGGCAACTGGAAACATCGGCTAAGTCAGCGCAAAAACTTTGATACTCTTACTAGACACCGAACACGAGCTCATTGTATAAGCTAGCGGGGTTAGCTTGGTCTTTAGCCATAGTCAAAACAAAATTTCAACACATATCACGCCTCACACTTCCGGCCTTCAAAATAACAGCGGTGCACATCCTGTCAATAGTGGCAATAAAATAAGAGTGTCATAAAAATAGCTGCAATTTTATTTAATTTCATTCCAATTACAATATTAATTTTCCATCCATCCATTTTCTATACCGCTTGTCCTCTTTAGGGTCGCGGGGGCACGCTGGAGCGTATCCCAGCTGACTTCGGGCGACAGGCGGGGTACCTCTGGGGCAAAGATGAGTGCATAAGATGAAAGCAGCGTGCCGCTATAGTTGAGTAGAGATGACGATTCTGCACGCTGCAACTAATACTGCTGCGCTTCAGGTAAGGAATTTTACTCAAACTTTTACTGTTGCGCTTGCACCTTCCTAAAAAAAAAAACAAAAAAACACTGTAAACCAGGAGTGTCACGGGCCATTTTTGGCAGGGAGCTTGTTCTTTATTGGCCCACGATTTCTTCTAAAAATAAGAGTTGTTATTAATGACATCACACTAATTATCTTATATACTGACCTACACTCGACTGGATTTAGCATTTTTCAATTTGATCAATATTTGCATTTTTTATCGTAGAATTTAATTGATTGGAGAATTGCTTGCCAATTGATTGCAATGCCATTTTCATGCTTCCCTTTAAATCATTTAATCGTAATATTATCCATCCATTTTCTATACCGCTTCTTCCTCATTAGGGTTGCGGGGGCATGCTGGAGCCTATCCCAGCTCACTTTGGGCGACAGGCGGGGTACACCCTGGACTGGTCGCCAGCCAATCGCAGGGCACAGAAAAACAACCATTCACACTCATACCTATGGACAATTTAGAGTCACCAATTAACCTAACATGCATGATTTTGGATGTGGGAGGAAGCTGGAGTACCCAGAAAACCCACGCACACACGGGGAGAACATGCAAACTCCACTCAGAAATGCCCAGGGGAGAATCAAACCCAGGTCTTCCTGACCTCCAGGCTGTTACTGTGTTGGCCAGCATGCTAACCACTAGACCACCGTGCGGCCACAATATTAAATATTAAAAATTAAAGTTTATGGCTTTTGATATGATGTACAGTATGCACTGGCATTATTATGCCATATAATTAATGAAAAAAATGATCTCAAAAAATGTTGTCAATAATATCGATTATCGGCCAGCAAAATTTGTTATCGTGGCAGGCCTAGGGCTCACAAATGATTACATTTGCTCTTGTCTGGTTGCTGATGACATCAGAATGCAGTATGTTGTAATTAGTGTATTTATTATTCGCTGAGCCCGTCATCTCTTAACGTCCACCACTGACCCACAAGGAGAGGATTCATTCTGTGTTCCTTCTGATTGTCTTTGAAAAGCTTGAGATAAAGAAAGCATCAGGTGACTCAGCCTCACGCCATCCTTGATACTAGGAAATAGGAACTTTAATGTTGTAGCCGTGTTGCTGCAATGGCATTGACAAACAAAGCAAGTCATGTTTCAACACTTGGCATTGCTGCAACGTGTTAGTCAGTGCAAGTATGGCGAAAAAAGACACAGGAAGACACGAGTTCAGCTCTAATTGTCCTATCACCGTGAGGACACCTCCAAAAGCTTGACACCGTTTTGCCCAGAACAAAAACAACTTGGGTGGAGGCGAACAATCGTTATGCAACACTTTGCAGGTTGGCTGCCATTAGCCAAGCGCTACATAGTCTCTATTACACACCCAATCACAAGCCATTGTTGGTTTTGCACTTCGCAACAGAAGACATCAGACTTCCATTACAGCTGTAATATCGTATCATCAACTCCCCACACCCAATTATTATAAGCAGCCGAGCCCTGGATGCTCACGTGAACTGCGACGCTAATTCTGGGAGGATGAACCTGTTTGGTCAGATCAGAACAGATCCTGTCCCTTTAAAAGGCATTTAAAAATAATTAAATGGTAAAACAGGTTACATAATTTCTCACTAAGAAATTACAGCGAGTGAATAATACAGGCAGGCTAACTACCTGAGACATCTTTTAATATCAGATTTAAAGTCAAATTTAATAGCATTAAGAGAGTCCTTTTCAAAGTGATCTTTGAGTTTTGAATATGAATAAAACAATCCAAGTTAATGACTAGAGGTTTGTCTTGTCTATTGATGTGGTCCTGTGACTGATCCGTGCATTTGACAGCCATCTTACAGATCGCTATTTCATCTTTGGACTTTTCAGGGGATTTTACATTAATCCCTATGGGACACCATTAATCTTAAAACAATGTTATACAGCGGGTACCTCAGTTTTCGTTAATAATTGTACCGAACGGTCAGATGAAACCCGAATTGTACAAAACCTGAAGCAATTTTTCCCATAAGAAACAATGCAAATCCAATTGGTCTCTTCAAGACACCCAAATATATTAACAAAAAATACCTTTTATAGAGAAAATAATGTGAAATAATGATAAATGACAAATGGAATGGAACCCAGTGTTGATGTGGATCTGACACGAGCGATCCAGCAAGCCCTGCATCCTGCTAGGACTCAAACTCGATTCGACAGATCCCCATTAAATGAGAGTTGAGCAGCGCTAGCCAACGAGCAAAAAGCCCGAGTTGTCAACTCGCCATCCCGCGCAGCTCTTTAAGGCGTCAAGGAGTGGGGGTTTACCCGACGTACTTTCGCGCAGCCACACTGGCTGGCATCGGTCCCACGTACTTCCTATACATCCATGCGGACGCCATCTTCGTACTTTGCCATGAGTTCTTTCTTCAATTCGATAAGTGTTTCTCACCTTCTTTATCAAATTTCTGGAACTTACAACTTCCTTTGGCGGGTTATTTGGCAGTCGCAACTCAGTATAAAAATGCACGGGCAGTGAGTCAGCAACTCGAGTCCACAGAACGATACAGTACAGGCCAGGGCAAAAGGACTAGTTTGTTACATGCAACTTTCGCCACGAAACAAATCAGACAAAAACTGGGACGTACGAAAGTCGAGGTTTGACTGTAAACTGAACTGTGGTACGTGTAGTTGATGTAATTATCTGAGCTAATGATGAATGTTTACATGTGGATAAAGAGTAAGATATCGCTGTTCTGTGTTTGTTGATGACACAACCTATATACGGCGTCAGCACTCTCTGTTCAGTTGCGTTGAGCTTCAGCGAGTAAAGCGGAAGGAAGCCTCCGGTTGGAGAGCAGGACAACTTCCTGCGCTGATGATGCCTAATGTCGTAGCACTGTGAATAACTCAGCGTAGAGCCTCACTAACTCACCTACAACGATGGACAAATGAAACAAAAGCAGAGGTGGAACAACAAGACCAAAGCAATAAAACCCACACCTGACTGACATCTTTAAACTACTTTTCCCTGAGTGGCAGCCCCCGTGTTGGCTGTGTCTGGAAAGCAAATCTCGTCTTCTCTTTGCTCGGTGACAGAGCTTAACACACACTCGATGCAGGTATTTCCAGTTTGACAACGCATCACGCTTGTTTAAGGTTCCGAAGTTCCCCATGCTCACGTCAGGGTGCAACTATGAACTGTTTGCACCGGCCAATGCCAGCCTGTCTTAAACAAATGTATTTTTGTTTGTTTTACCCATGCTGAACCACCAAATGTGTTTTTGCGTATGTGTGCTTAGCCAAGTAGCAGTGGTTGTGCTCGCATTTTCAAAAACTTTCAATTCTTCCCATACTCCACGGGTCGAGACAGATGGCTGCCCCACCGAGCCTGGGTTCCGTCCGAGGTTTTTTCCTTGCCTCCGTCACCACGTCCTTGCCGATGTGGGGGTCCAGTTGGTTTTCTTTAATTGTCGGGGTGGGGCTTAAAGTTAAGGTAATGTTGTGTGTCATTGTGATCGTATGACCTTTCTGGCTGTTATGTGGATATGGAGTCACGCATGCAAATGGCCTAACGGATGTTAAATAAATCAAACTTTCACTTCAGACGATGACTTTTTATATATATTTCACTCTTTATTCTGTGATACTGTCATGTTTGTCACCTCAATTAGTGTTTCTCACACACATCCGTAGTTTTATTATTTGTGATCAGTGCCAGTTCGCACATCAGCTCTTTTATTCCTGTTTTGTCAACAACTCTATTTTGATGAATGGTCACAGTTTTCGAACCTTGCTGACAGTCATCGCAACCAAAGACGATTGCGTCACCGGCCTACAAGATGACTACTCGCCAGCACATGCCGGCTGGCTTAACTTCAACTGGTCGACTCCGTGGAAAGCTAATATAAAATAATGTTAAAATAATATAACCGGCCGGCTTTCAGGCGAAGAGGTTACCTGTGTAGGAGCAGGTGCCCTTTGCTTGATAGATAAATAGATTAGAAATAAACGTCGACACTGGCAAGTTTGGCGACAGTCGCCCGGGCGGGCAGGTGTCGCGTTAAGCTAGGTAGGAAAACAAAATGGACCCACCTTTGAAGAGATAATCATATTCATCTTCTCTGCCTGTCATAGTTTCTCCTTAACTCGAGGTGTTCGCGTTTGTCGAAGTCGAACGAACTTCAGTTGTTTTTTGTTTTTCTGCTTTTGTCCCTGGTATAAAAGGACGGCGGGTAGATGTCAGAGTCAAACCACACGTCAGCGATGATGTCGTCGTAGTCCTCCAAAAAGTGCAGAAACTAAACTCTTGCCTGACAAACTTTGCCGTCGTCTTCCTCCTCTCCCTGTCACTTGCCACAAGCTGAGACGTGACGTCACCGCACTTGTCAAGCCTCCGGTCTGCTCCTATTGGTCGACCTCCTGTCGACACCTGTCACGCGCCTTAACACGATTGGTCCGTTCACAATGTCACTCATGCTTTGGCCCAGTGCTTGGTTTAATGTGGATGACGTATGCGGCCCTGAGCCTCAACAGGTGAAAGGAAGCACAAGGGAAGCTCGGAGTAGTGATGGAAATTTCGGCTCCTTTTTAGAGATCCGGTTCATTTAAATCGGCTCACTAAAAGAGAGCCAGGCTCTTTCGGCTCTAAAGTACCTCCTCAGATTTTTTTTAAATTTCTTAAATTAATTTATGACCAAATTATGTGTATTGTATAAAATGAATTACCGTTGTAAAAAATATGATTTAAATGTTTTATTTTAAACTGAAAGAACAGCTACAAAAATATATTATAATACAATGTTATATTATAAAAACAAAGACCCATCTCAATAACAAATTAGGTCAAAATAGGTCAAATCTCTTCATGCAAATTTCTCACGAGCGAATCGACTCTAAGAGAACCACAGCGTTTTTAACCCTGCCCCTCCCCCTGCTCAGCGTGGACACAGAGGCGCTGCCACACATCTTGACCAATGACATTCGCCTTTCACAGAAAAAAAAAGACCAGGAAAAAAATAATTGGCTCCCAACGACGCGAACCGGTGCCTATCGTTCATTTCAATAAGCCGTCTCTTAGAGCCGATTCGTTCGAGACTGACACATCACTAGCTGAAAGACGGATACCGGCTGGAAATGACAAAATATTACTATCATAAACTGCATTACAGATAACGATATAGTCATATAATAAAACACCTCTTCAAAAAATATATGTCCTAAGCCAGATGTAGTTTTTATACAGGACACTGTTGGGTTTTTGCATTTTTTCCGATAGGGTCAAAATGGTCCAACTTTGATGAAGTGAAACACGTATTATACAGTTGCATTCAATATGATCCAACCCAATTACGATATTGTCAGAATGTACTGTATTTATAACAGATGGTCGATAAAACAAACAACAATGTGTTGCACTATTAAGATTGATTTCAAAATTAGACTGGACAAAGTCAGGTTAATAACACAAGTGGTTATAGTAAACTATGCTCTGTTTTGGTTCTTTGTTGTTATTTTTTTGTTATGCTTGTATATTATTTGAACTACAATGCCTCGTAGTGCTGTTTCTCATCATTTGGGTGGGTCAGAATGTTCCCTGGATGATGTAGTGCAGTTCCACAACTCTAACATTGCAACTATAGTTATAAACATACTGTATTTTTCGTCAGCAGCTCTTATTCACTGCATTGTGTGTACCTAATGTTGTGATTAGTAAATAATTGGCACAAAAAACAAGCAAAGTGTCACCATCAATCATTTATTTCTGGGCAGAAATAAGTAGCGTAGATCATCAACCTCTGAAATATTAGCCACCAAGCAAAAAACACAATCATAATTTGTATTAAAAACAGTACATGTTATTATTTTGTGCATGGATAAAATGACAGGTGGTTGCATGTTTCACTCATAGGATCTATACCTGGCAGGACACTGATTGATTCATCATCATGAATCCACTATGTCACCCTGCAGCCTCCACAAGTTCAAATCAGTCGGCTCCAGTGATGCCAGGACTCTGGCCATGCACTTCTCGCCGGGCTGACGGGGCGGTCTGACACCCCCACCCTCCTTCCGCTGTGGTCCCCCGCTATTCCGAGGGTGCTTAGATGTTCTTGCAGCAAGGTTTCTTCTCCTCTGTGCTTTGCACTATGGAGGTTTCCAAGGAGACAGCGCTGATGGAGCCTCGCCCCACTTCCTTACTGCTCACCTTTCTGTGAATCTCTGCATCGGGAAAATGATTGGACATTTACCAAAAGCCATAAACTCATGATACTCACGTGAAGGACTCTTCAAGAGACCCTAAATCTCATACTTTGAGATACAACTGGTTGATTCCCTTCCTAAACTACTAGAGAATAGTGCTTCTTGCTTTGTAGCTTCTTGCTACATGACACCTTGTGGAGAGGTGGCACATAGGCCGAGGAATATCCCAATAAACATTGGTGCAGATCTGGATAAAGGTGCAGATTGAGGGTCAAGGAATCACGTTTGCACTGTGGCCAAGTGGAGCAGCAGTGACCCACCACATCCAGCAGGTGGCGCTATGATTACTATCTATGTATCAGTGTGCACCCTGGCACTTTGTAATGCCCACTACCACCACCTAAAGCACTGGAGTGGAACAGCATCACCTGGGAAGTCATTGGTTGTCAATCAAATGACCTTAGACGGACATGTTGGAGGAGGTTTCTACTCGACTGAGTGACCTTTAAGCTAGATCTGTGAATGTTTCAACATTAACCTTGAGGCCAAAAAAGACATTGAAATAATGAATGACCTGTTAGGACCGTGTTGAATGCCACCTCCACGTTAGTCGACGCCAAAGCGGAGGTCTCGAGAAACAGCAGGCCTCTTTTCTCTAAACAAAATGGGAAAATAGAGCATTTTTATTTGCTATTCATCAGAGCCGCCCCTCTGGGGCAAAGATGAGTGCATAAGATGAAAGCAGCGTGCCGCTATAGTTGAGTAGAGATGAGAACGATTCTGCACGCTGCAACTAATACTGCTGCGCTTCAGGTAAGGAATTTTACTCAAACTCTTGCTGTTGCGCTTGCACCTTCCTAAAAAAAAAAAAAAACACTGTAAACCAGGAGTATCCAAAGTGCGGCTCACGGGCCATTTTCGGCAGGGAGCTTGTTCTTTATTGGCCCACGGCTTCTTCTAGAAATAAGAGTTGTTATTAATGACATGACACTAATTATCTTATATACTGACCTACACTGGACTGGATTTAGCATTTTTCAATTTGATCAATATTGGCATTTTTTATCGTAGAATTTAATTGATTGGAGAATTGCTTGCCAATTGATTGCAATGCCATTTTCATGCTTCCCTTTAAAATCATTTAATCGTAATATTAAATAAGACAAAATCAAATTTTGGTGGGAAAAAAGTTCTCTTTACACACAAAAAACGTGCCGAAGCCAAATCCCAAATACGGAAATTTTGTAAAATTGCGACTTTTGTTCTTCATTCGATTATGACTTTTTTTCTTAATATTTTGACTTTCTTCCTGTAAAATTACATGTTTTTTCTTTTTCTGTTTTTTATGATATTTATGATTTTTATGATATTCCATTCCATTTTCTTCCGCTTATCCGGGTCCGGGTCACGGGGGCAGCAGTCTCAGTCGGGAAGCCCAGACTTCCCGGTCCCCGACCACCTCCTCCAGCTCCACCGGGAGGACACCAAGGCGTTCCCAGGCCAGCTGTGAGACATAATCCCTCCAGCGTGTCCTAGGTCTTCCCCGGGGCCTTCTCCCGGCTGGGCATGCCCGAAACACCTCACCAGGGAGGCGTCCGGGAGGCATCCGGACTAGATGCCCGAGCCACCTCAGCTGGCTCCTCTCGATGTGAAGGAGCAGCGGCTCTACTCTGAGCTCCTCCCGATAACCGAGCTCCTCACCCTATCTCTTAGGGTGAGTCCCGCTACCCGACGAAGAAAACTCATTTCAGCCGCTTGGATCCGCGATCTCGTTCTTTCGGTCATGACCCAAAGCTCATGACCATAGGTGAGGGTGGGAACATAGATCGAACGGTAAATTGAGAGCTTTGCCTTCCGGCTCAGCTCTCTCTTCACCACGACGGTCCGGTTCAGCGACCGCATTACTGCAGACGCTGCGCCGATCCGCCTATCGACCTCACGCTCCAACCTTCCCTCACTCGTGAACAAGACCCCGAGATACTTGAACTCCTCCACCTGGGGCAGGACCTCATTCCCAACCCGGAGGGAGCAATCCACCCTTTTCCGACTGAGAACCATGGCCTCGGATTTGGAGGTGCTGAGTCTCATCCCAGAAGCTTCACACTCAGATGCAAACCGTCCCAGTAAACGCTGCAGGTCACAGCCTGATGAGGCCATCAGGACCACATCGTCTGCAAATAGCAGAGATGAGATCCTAGTGCCCCTGAACTGGACTCCCTCGACACCTTGGCTGCACCTAGAAATTCTGTCCATGAAAATTATGAACAGAATCGGTGACAAAGGGCAGCCTTGGCGGAGGCCAACGTTCACCGGAAACAGGCTTGACTTACTGCTGGCAATGCCAACCATTTTCCATTTTCTTCTCCTAATATTTTGACTTTATTCCCAGGTTATAAATTTTCCCCCAACTTAAGTTTCCAAAAATTACAACTCCATTCATTGTTTTTAACTTTAAAAAAAACAACAACTTTTTTTCTTTCAACTTCATGCTCGTGAAATGACATTCCTTGACATCCTCATACTAGGACTTTTATTCTTGTGAAAGGATGCCTTCTTTTCCTTGCACTTTGCACTTTGCACTTTGGACACCCCTGCCCTAAGATACCTGCCGAACAAGATGTCTATATTTTAGCTTTGTATTATCGGTGTAATACCTGATGATATATCTCATTTATTTTATTTCTACAATATGCTGAGGGTCAATAAAAGACGAGCTGAAAATGCTACCCCGGGACCCCCCTACTTTTAAATGCATCTCGTAAGATGTCCAAACGGAACACCTTTGCAGCATTCGACTGTCTTTCATCTCAACGCTTTCATCCTACCTGCAAAATCTTTCGCCTCGTCCGTCGGCACCGATCTCTCGGACTCCAGGTCGGATTTGTTGCCCACCAGCATGACCACGATGTTGGGGTCGGCGTGGTCGAAAAGCTCCTTCAGCCAGCGCTCCACGCTTTCATAGGTCAGGTGTTTGGTGATGTCATAGACCAGCAGGGCCCCCACTGCCCCTCTGTAGTACCTGATGAGAGGACATTGTTCTCATTACTGACAACCGTATCGTCCCGGCCCTGGCATTTACATACTGTATCTGGTCTCCTCCCACCGCAGCGTAATTAATTCCGCTTTGACAGATTTTAGCTGATGCTTGTTAGAGAAAATTGGGAAATTCCAAGGGAGCGAGAATTTGCATAGCGGAATAAGTCAGCGAGTAATTACTCCAAAAGCCGAGCTGCTAATCCAGACAAAGTGACATGGTTCTTTTGTTTAAAAAATCATTTTCCACTCTCTTAATCCAAACATTGGATCCAAAAGAACCAGTGGAGTGTACCATGTGGGTGTTTGGCCTGATAACAAGCGGCAGCACTCACGCTGACGTGATGGCCCGGTAGCGCTCCAGCCCCGCCGTGTCCCATATCTGGGCTTTGATGGAGAAGGTGTTGAGCTGCACCGTCCGCGTGCTGAACTCCACGCCGATGGTGGTGCGACTGTCGTGGTTAAACTCGTTTTTGGTGAAACGGGACAGCAGGTTGCTCTTGCCGACACCCGACTCTCCGATCAGGACAACTGCGGGAGGCCACAAAACAACACTGGGTTGACATGTACGGAATGTTCCAAAAAATATGATGATGATGTTGCTGTTTATGTCTTCATGTGTACAGTAATCCCTCGTTTATCGCGGTTAATTGGTTCCAGACCCCACCGTGATGTGTGAATTTCCGCAAAGTAGGACACCTTCTTTATAAATGGAATATTTTTGTAGTTAGGCATAGAAAACCTGTTTACGATATTCAACGTTCGTTTTTTAACATTTTTAGAGCCCTCTAGCAGCACCATTGCAGCATCCAGCCGATAGCAACCGTGCCCCGCCCACTTTCCCTTCACAAAGCCAAAAACAAGCATGTCTGCCGTGTGGGACTTCCTGTCGTTGTGAGAGTGATATAAGTTTTGCACCGCGCAAAACATGCCACGAAAAATATCTCGCCAGGGTGGCGCCTTAAAAAGCTTTAGCTTTGTGCGGCATTTGTGGGGGCGGGCACTCGGCAGGGTGTGGTGACTGACTGGATGGCCGGGCGGTGGCGGCGGTGGAGGCGTGCAGTGGAGCCTTCGTCCCGGCGCTTACTGGGGCATTTGGTCGGCAAATATAAACAAAACAGTGCAAAACGGTGCACGCTCACAGACAGTGTCGCTCGCTACCATTCAATAAGGTCATATGGCATACTGTGTCTACTACAGGTATACTGGGTAATACGAGTGTAAAGGTGACTACAGGGCTGTAATAATGTTAACACCTGTATTTAGAAGGTTGTAAACGTGTTTTCTATGCTGTAACTACGAAGAAAATATTCCATTTATAAATAAGGAATCCTACTTGGAGGAAATTCACTTGTCACGATCGGGTCTGGAACCAATTAACCGCCATAAACGAGGTATTACTGTAGTCTCTTTAACAGCTAAACAACGTTTTATTAGTACTTTTTGGACAGGTGTGTTTTCTAATGGAGTTCCCCAAGGTTCTATCCTCAGCCCCCATCGAAATTGTCATCTACCTCTTTCCTCTTGGGCCATATTTTGTGTAAAAACAACAAGAAAACAACCCAAACCTCCAGTTCCACTGCCATGCAAAGATGACACCCAGCCTTCCCTGTCCGCCAGACTCCCTACTAGCTGTCAGCATCCTGACGAGCCTCGCGCTGCAACTGGAAACACTGAAATGATGACTTTCGGACCTCAGGTGGCAGAATGTTTGAACAAAAAAAATGTTTTCATCAAAATGCCGCAATTTTGTTGGGTTTTACCCCGCACAACTCGACATGAAACAACGATCTTGGACGTAAAACACGTCTCTCCCAGAAGTGGGAGGCGAGGCCTCATCAGGTGGAACAAGTTCGGCTACTGCTTCCTTCTATTATCTCGGCGGCCGAGGAGAAGAAACTCCCCCGCTCCGTATCTTTCAGTGACTAATGTTTGGGTTTCAGTTGGGAGTCGCTGCTGAAACAAAGGCGTGCTATGAAGCGGCACGTCCCCACAGCCATGAAATATGGAGGCAGAGTGAGTGTGATTCCTGTCACACGTGCACAAATCAGCCGTCACGTGAGAGAGAATGTGCTACCATGTTCTCCCCATGAACTCGCTTTCTGTCACGCTTTCTGTCTCTTCTCTCTGCTCTGTTTAACCAGCAGCCTCGCGTCACATCAAACAATGTATTACCCACGTTTCACTTTGGGCTGCTTTCAGGTCAGCCGGCAGCCATGTTGCTTTGCTCCCACCGAGACCTTCTCCACTACTCAGTAACTGCTTGTGCAAACAATACCTGGACGAGCTTCACGCCACACTGGACTGTTGATTCCGTGGAATTTAGGAAGGGGGGGGGCCTGACGGTCTTGCGTTACATTTTCCCTTTTTGGTTGTTTTGCAGGAGGTGCAACAACAGTTATATTATCCTCTGTCGCACCTGACACATACTCTCAGGAGTGTGTTTCATCGACGACATGTTCACCTCTAATGTGACTTGGAGACAGACCACACTGGTTCATACTTGAAGAATGAAAGGATGCAGGAAAAGGCCAACATATTGATTTCATTTCTTGCTTAATTGTTTCACCTAGATCAAGGGAAGTGCGGCCTGCAGCTCATTTTTAATGGCCCACGACCCATTCTCAAGATCGGGGGTGTCCAAATTGCGGCCGGCGGCTGTTTTTACAAATACAAAAAAAACATACAAATACACTAGGTCCCCAACTTACGAACACCTGACTAGCGAACATTCGCAGATACGAACACAAGCCGACTGGTCTATATTTTATTTTATTTTGCCTTGTAGTCGCTCAATCAGTATTTCTACTGCTACTGTACATGCTTGACCAGTAGAGGGCACTGTGACACTGCTAATGCAGCCTTAGAGCTAATGGGACCAACAGAGGAAGAGTTAGACTGGGGAGATACAGTGTAAAGCTAAATGGAAAGCTAAATGATACAACCCGGGCAGAGCGTGTGATTAAAGTTTATGAAGAGTTAATAGGCCTGCTTAATTCTACACCACCCACAGAACACTACCTCTAATTTCCCTGCTGTGGGATTAATAAAGTACTATACAATAACATAACATAACATAACATAACATAACATAACATAACATAACATAACATAACATAACATATAACACATAACACATAACATATAACATAACATAACATAACATAACATATAACATAACATATAACATAACATATAACATAACATAACATATAACATAACATAACATAACATATAACACATAACACATAACATATAACATATAACACATAACATAACATAACATAACATAACATAACATATAACATAACATATAACATAACATAACATATAACATAACATAACATAACATAACATATAACACATAACACATAACATATAACATATAACACATAACATAACATAACATAACATAACATAACATAACATAACATAACATATAACATAACATATAACATAACATAACATAACATAACATAACATATAACATAACATAACATAAAATACCAAGAAAAAGAAAATGTAAATGTTGAAATATTTGGCAAATAAAAAAACAACAACAGAAATGAAAAACCAAGCATTAAAAAGTGTAATTAAGGAGAGAAGGTTTATCCTAACAGTACACCTTTTCACTCATATTCCAAAGCTGTTTTTTTTCTTTAAATACATTGAACTTTTCGGCATATTTACATGGGTTTACAAAATGTAAAAAATATCAAAGTGGCCCATCCATGCTGTGATATTTCAGTATGCGGCCCTCGATGGAAAAGCGTGGACACCCCCGCTCAACATAAAATGATGCTGTAATGTTACAAGATATCGAACCGATCCTAATAACTATTTTGGTTGTTTGGATTTTTAACACAAAGCTGAAATGTAATAAAAAAAAAAAACAACTAAACCTATAACCCCTAACCTTCATCTTTAAATCTATTTAACCTTTAGCTTCACTAACAGGCAATTTTTCCTATAAGCAATAGTGTAAATCCAAGGAGTCCCTTCCAGACACCCACAAATGTTAACAAAAAATACATTTTATGGAGAATAATTATAGTTTTACACGCAGAAAACAATGTGAAATAATGATAAATGAGGAATGGATGAAACTTCCTGTACATCCTTTATCAAACTGCCGCCACTCGCAACGTTCTTTGGCCCCATGGCGGGTTATTTAGCAGTCGGACTCAATAAAAGAAATGCACAGCGACACGTAGGGATGCCTTGTATGGGCACTTCATTTTGCGGAACAAGACTGACCAGTTTGTCCTGAGCGATATTGCACAAAAACCAAGGCAAAATTTTAGAAAAAAATCTTGCTGAAAACCAATTTGTACAAAAAGTGGGGTGTATGAAAACCGAGGTTTGACTGTATTAACGCGATACTCTGATTCAAATATTCTCACACTTGGACTGCAATCGCAAAAAAATAAAATAAAATAAAAATCATAGTGTTTCATTCATTCATTGTTTTAGCGTGTTTTTTACATGTTTCAGTGCGCGGCACCCCGTGAAGAAGGTTTGCACACCCCTGATCTGCATTGTCCCCGTAGTATAGGGCTGCACGCCAGCAGCTGGTTCACTCTGATGGATGCAACCACTTCCTGGAGTCACTTTGAATAAAACTACGCCTTTATTTTCTAGACTTCCCGCAGTGTCCATTGTTTTGGCAAGCTAATCACATGCTGGCCACACACGGTGCCCAAACAGTACGTCTGCAACAACATTGTATTCAAATGTTAGTAACTATGCAAGAAATGTGTGATAAAGCGTTTTCATTTTTAACTACCATGCAAAGATCTTTAAAGTTGAGGGCCAAACACTTGAAATGGTTGTTTGTGGTGCTGCCAAGCTGCTGCTACAGTATTGCTTTGTATGGGAATTTAACAAAAAGCCGCAACTACAGCACAGCAGTCATATTTTTGGCAAGATGCGTTATTTAGGCACTGGAAAGATGTTTGAAGTGAGCAGTATAAAGTCAACAAATCGGGGTGGCGGTCCTGTTCTGTCCCCCCCATAGCCAATAAGGCTAATAAAAGGAGTGTGAGGAGTCTGTTTGGGCCTTCTCCGGCTACATGTATGCTCCATAACTGCAAAAGGTCAGGTGCCAAGAGTGGTGTCACCCCTAAAAAGTACAACAATGTCCTGTCTTGTCTGCATGGACGTTTGTCTTAGAGATACAGGCGACTGCCAAGCTGATAATCAACAAGGAAGTGTGCATGGAAAAACACAGGAACATTGCAGAAAGGCCCTTCTGGAAGGCCCCATTAAACACAAACAGGAGAAGAAAATTGGACTCACCCTTGAAGACAAAATTGTAGGCCTCGTCTGAGCCCATGTTGCGTCCATCCACTGCTGCCGCCTTCCTGTCCCCACTTCTTCTTGCAAGATGACGCTGACTCACCGGGCAAGGCAGCCTCCGCCTTACGCCTTGCAAACTGACAGGTCCCTCGTTGGGACGAGGACAGAAACAAGCAGCAGCAGAAATATTTTGGCACACTTGCTACGTCTCTGTCCTCTGGCAGCAGGACATGTTGAGCGTATCCAGGGCAGGGAGTGGCCAGGCCACAGCACCGGGGGGTGTGGCTTCAAGCAAAGGCAGGTCGATCAGGTGGGAGGGGAGGAGGGACAGACCAGCAGGTGTAGCTGGAAGGGTTGGTCAGGCGCCCACTGCTGGTGGGAATGAAGCACTGCACGCAGGAAGCATCCTGCCATACTGTACTCAAACGCTGTTTTTGATAGAAACATATTGCTAAATTCATTTTAAAAATCGGATTTATGATTCATAAATAGAAGAGAATTCAAGGGGGTCCAAATCCATGGGGCCAAAGAACGTTGTGAGCAGCAGAAACGAGAAACACAATTTAATTCGAGAAAGAACAAAGTACGAAGATGGCGTCCCTTCCCTTCTCCCCCTTCTGCTCTTCGCTGTCTTTGCCAACGAGTCTTCAACAAAGGTAGAAGGATGACAACAAATTTGTGTCTTTTCATTCATTCAAACAAAAATAGATTTGAAATGTAAAAAAAATGAGGTTCAAACGACAAAAATTTGCCAACAAAAATGAATTTGAAAAAAAAAATAGTGAACAAAATTCTTTTTACTAAAATAATTTTTAAAAATGCTGCTTTTGCTTACAAATAAAAAATTGTTCTCATCCAGGTATCAATTCTGCTTGCATTTCCAGAAGTTTTGTTTGTCACACCCACCATTCAAGACCGGCCAATGAAAAGGCTTTCTAACATCATTCAGAGGAGGCCCCGCCCACAAGAGTCAACCGTCAGTTGAACCGCAATCAAAACTTTTAAGAAACGCAAACAAAATGTATGGTTTCGTGAGAACATTTTTTAGATTTGCACTTAAAAAAAAAATGTAAAAATGTATTTTTTTTTGCAAATCATTTTTTTAAGTTCATATCCACTTTTTGTTTGATTGGACAAAAACACACACATTTCTCTCCAAATTAAACAAGCATTTATTCATCCACATTCCGTAAAAATGTAGTTTTTGTTCATATTTTTGGGTGTCTAAAATTGCACCTATTCCTGTCCAAAATTAAATTACTACAATCATAAAAATCAATCATAAAAATGGCTAAATGGCTAAAAAAAATACAAATATAAGGCATTTAGAAGATGTTAGATGTACTGTAGTGTAATATGTGTCGTGAGTTGTGCCTGACAGCAGTTCCTGTGTGAATGTTCACTGCGCCACTACAGTAGTATTCTACTACACTGGCCACTAGGTGTCAGGAACGTTACAATGATGAGACAATAGCCAACAAGTACAGTCGCTCCCTCGCTATAGCGCGTTTTTTCAGAAATTAATTAATGATGGCTGTAGTATTCTGGTGTTTGTTTGTGAGAAATGTTTGCGTGCAAACCTGAGAAGCACTAAGGTAATGTAACACCTAATAATATCCCTCTTTTAGAATGACATCATTTTATTTTTACAATGTGCCGAGGGCCAATAAAAAACGAGCTGAGGACCGAAAATGGCCCCCACGCCACACTTTCAACACCCATGGCGTAAAATATATATACACAAAATAAACTAAATGCATGGCGTTCCTTAAATTTCCAAACCTTCTGAACAAACAATGACAACAAGAGCTGTAGTCAGAAATCATTTATTTTACACATTTGACATCAAACAAGCACTTTAGATTTAAATGAATGTTCCATGATAGAAAAGCCTGGCGACAAGAGTGTGTTTGCTAAGATGCTGCTACTTGGGTGAGCGGTTCTTCCAGGTATTGGACCAGAGCCTCTGCCTGCAGACACGCAGCAAAACAATATGATGACGTTCGTGACAAAAATGACTGATTTATGAGAACTGCTGTGTTGGAATTCTCACCTTGGCTTTCAGCATCCCAAAGCCCACCGTCTCTTTGGCGTACATACACAGAAGCAGGTTGGCCACTCGTGTGATGGCCACCCTTCCCTCCTGGGGTAAACACGGACACAACGTCACGCATTTGATCACTTAGACAACGTCCAAAATGATATTTTGCACAATTGCTTTGAGGAGAAACGCATCTCTTACCATGCAGTCCATGAGTATGAATTTAAGTTTGTCTTCGTTGAAAGCTTGGTGGCCGTTCTTGTCGTACGCCGCCCAGATGTTGCTGGCGATGGCGGCGGTGACCCGAGCGTCAGTGTCGCCGTAGCCAGAGTACGCCAGCAGGGACCCTTCGTTGTTCAGTAAACTGTGTAAAGTTAAGGCGCTTCAATACACAGGAGACCGGCATTTCACAATACAGTGGGTGGGATCCAGAATTTGATCCATTTGATCAAGGACTGTTAAAAAGAATATACAGTGTACAGTAGATCCCCGGTTTATGTTCCCAGACCCCCAGCGCATGGAAGCTCATGGTGAAAAACTACAAATAACTGACACACCCATAAAAATGCCTACATTTTTGACACTCTAAGCCCTTTAATATGCCTCACACACGTATCAGGCACATTTTAAATTGTAAAATGTCCAGGTACTCACGTCCAGTGAGTGATAATGAAAGCGAACAGATGGCATCGGAGCCTAGTCGTCAGGTTACATAGTCCACATTGCTCGCCTAGAATTCTGTTAATTGCTTACGCTCGCTTGGGTCCACCTCCCTGCTCGTTCTGAGGCTGGATGGTACCAAAGTTTACTGTCGACAGCTAATCCTGCCGTTACCGCAGCCGCACTGGGAGCCGCCGTCGTCGTATGCTGGATTTATAAATTATTAGCGACAAATGGGCAGGTTTCCCCACAAATACATTTTTTTGTGGGACCAAAAATCCATGAAAATGCGAGGTCTGATTTGCAAATATGGTGGGACCCACTGTAAACAGCAAGTTAGGCTGAAGTAAGGCTCCAGCGTCACCACACACTTCACTTGTTATCAAAGTTATTGTGTTTAGGTTTTAAAAGTGGTTAACTTCTTTTTTTCCTGTGAGAAAAGCGTTTTAAAATACAAGCAAACCAGCGAATTACCTTCTTATTTCCAATCACTCAATACCAGCTATTCTCTGTAAAGCAGTAGTAGTAGTGGCAACAGTCACGGTGGTAAACTACTACTATTGTCCTAGTTTATTCGATATTTCACTTTATATCAGTGTACACCAAAGTTTGCATGTAATAACCCTCGCTAGCCATGTTTGGTTTGCAAATGACAAGTTAGCATCTCGCAGCTAATTATACTCACAGTGTGCTTTGGACTCCATTTGTGTTTGCTTGGCTCAGAACCTGCGTCAAAGCTTTAGGTCGTAACATGACGTTGTGTTGTAATTCAAATAAATAACTTGGTGGGAAAACTGCCAAAACCCGGACCAGTTTCCACTGTCACGATACTGTTTATTACACACCCACATACAGCAGGTCAGCTGATGGTGATGTTGGCTTCCTTTTCCGGGTTCGCATTGCATTGTGGACATTGAAGTCGTCACACGCATAGGACATCGCGAGACCACTGAACTCAACTACGTGGAAGGGGCGTCACGGCTGACCGCATGAAGCCATTGGTCGGCCATCTTGCTTCACCCCCCCAAAAAAGCACACACGCATACACATACATGTATCTTCATTCACTACATACATTTATTATGGTTCCGTATAAAAATTAACACGAATTAACAAAAATTCCATTGAAACAGAGTAAATTTACTAGACCCAAATCTCAATTTCCCTCCAGTTTAAGGTTTTTCCTACCTCTATGGTGTGAAATTATAATGCATAACAAGTCAATTTCAGTGTTCACAAGGTATTGTTATAAGGATCTACGTAGTATCAAAGTTAAATGCTAGCATACCTTTAGAAGATGATCAGGAAAGTCAAATATTGTTGGAACTGCATTTTGTCGTAATCTAACAGTCTGGCCGGTCCTGTCAAAGTTCTCCTCGGTGAAATGACTTGAACAGAGTTGCAATCAGGCTGCAGGAATCCACCTGTCTCTCCGCATATTTACTACCCATTGCTTTAGAAGTTGAGCATTGCAGTGTGGAAATCTAAAGGACAATAAGGGCTCATTTACAACTACTTAGATGAAAAGATGCTTACAGATTTAAAGTATCTATTTTTTTTTAAACTATTTTTATTTAACTTTAATTCTTTAATTAATAAACTTTATTTAATAACTTTAATTAATAAAACTTAATATTACAGACAAAAACTGCGCTTAGAAACGCCTGTATTAAACACCAAATATTTTTTTGGTGTTATAAATTATTTGTATTAAAGTGTTACTGTAATGGTAAACAAATTATTAATACAGTATGTCGCAGAACGCGTCAATCGCAGTCGGCTTTCTTGTTTTGGGTAAAACAACATGGCGACTTCTATACTTCCGGTGGCGTCAGGCCTCCAATGCGCAGCAATAGATCGGGGCCATTCCACGTATTCAGTTCAGTGAGAGAGAGACCACTGAACTCTAAACTACGTGGAATGGGCGTCACGGCTGACCGCAGGAAGCTCGGCCTATGTATTGTCAGCCATCTTGCTTCACCCAAAAAAGCACACACGCCACACAGTAGATCCGGGTTGATACTATAGGATCAAGCTCAAAGTACTACAGATTTGAGCACTGTTAGGCACTGTTAAGACCATGAAAAGTCTGTCTGCATTATGATCGATTATTATAAATAAATAAAACTAGCTGCGTGTAGAAATCTATGCACATCAGGAGCTCCCAGTAATATTGGAATTCTGCAATCTACAAGTGTACTCTTATTCAACTGTACATCGCACACACACACATCCATACACAAACACACATGAACGCATACACTAAAAAACACATGCACTCTCAAAACATGTGCAAATAACTGCACACAAACACACACCCATACCAATCCACCCCCACACACATCACAATGTAAAGGCATAAACACTTATTCGCTGCCAAGCACACACAGAGAAAGGCACACAAGAAAGCAATCAGTCAATTAGTTTAAATAAATTTATGAGAATATGTTTTTGTTTTGCTGAGGTTTAGTAGGAAATATTGTAACAAATCGGAGTCACATGTAACATAATTGACTGTCACACTAACACTTCGAAAACCCAAGTCAATGAATCTAACATCACATCCCATAATTTGCTGAAGGTTCTTCAATGGCATTTTCATCAAAATGCAGGGTAAACCCAGGGTCTCTATCTACTTTGCTATACCACTTTCTCAATTGACGAGGATGAGGCAAAGCGAGATCAAATGTTTCGCGCACATAGTTGTATGCCTTCTCTGAATAAAATTGCAGAGTCATGGCAAATGCTTTTAGTTCTTCTGGAAATGCAGTTGCTCCTTTTCCTTCTTTTTTTCCAAGAATTCTTTTCAGCACTTCCTTGGTAACCCCGCTGAATGTACCCTCCAGTATGTCAGCACAATTTGTGGATATAATATGTTCATGTTGTAAGGTGTCAACGATTCCCTGCAGACTCTCTACTTTGCGCTTCAAACGCCTTGCTTTTTGCTGCTCTGTTTTCAATTTTTTCTTACATCCTGCCAATTTCCCCACCGCTTCATCCAGCAACCGTTTCAACTCTCTTGGAGAATCAGTGATGGCATAGCTGTGGTCCTTGAAGGTATCATGGTGTTCAGGCACTGGTGGGTCAGGGTCCGTGGAGCACGAGGGTGAAACATCTGGTTCTTGGATGACTGGTGTCCTGACCTTTGGGGGTTTCCGACGCGCAGAGTTCTGAAATGTAAAATCAGACATGAATGAAATTATCTTTAAGAGACATAAGCACCTAAAGTACATATATTTGTATGGGTAACATACTTTCATGTCAAATTATTTTGTTTTCAGTTTGCTACATTTAATAGCCATCACGTATTTTGGCTTAAACGATGAAATGTAGCAAATCACCTAAGGCAACAATATAAAAAAATAAAAATGTCATGGTCATTACAAGAAAATAAAAAAATGATGCCTTAAATAAACATCAAACTTCAGTACGTGATGAATTCATACATACATGTATCTTCATTCACTACATACATTTATTATGGTTGCGTATAAAAATTAACACAAATTAACAAAAATTCCATTGAAACAGAGTAAATTTACTAGACCCAAATCTCAATTTCCCTCCAGTTTAAGGTTTTTCCTACCTCTATAGTGTGAAATTACAATGCATAACAAGTCAATTTCAGTGTTCACAAGGTATTGTTATAAGGATCTACGTAGTATCAAAGTTAAATGCTGGCATACCTTTAGAAGATGATCAGGAAAGTCAAATACTGTTGGAACTGCATTTTGTCGTAATCTAACAGTCTGGCCGGTCCTGTCAAAGTTCTCCTCGGTGAAATGACTTGAACAGAGTTGCGATCTGGCTGCAGGAATCCACCCGTTTCTCCGCATATTTACTACCCATTGCTTTAGAAGTTGAGCATTGCAGTGTGGAAATCTAAAGGAGAATAAGGGCTCATTTACAACTACTTAGATGAAAAGATGCTTACAGATTTAAAGTATCAATTTTTTTAAAACTATTTTTATTATTTATAAGCAGTTACCTACCTGTGAAATGAAAGTCCCTTCTCGCGATTTTCACGAGTATCACGATTTCTGCAATTAATCGCAGCACAAGGCGGCATGTCGAACTCCTCTTAGTTCAACTCGCACACGTAGATGTAAAACAAAACTTAAAATCGTTGATTTGAAAACGTAAATTTATCATAAATGTAATCGTGCATGCAGACCGCGTCTATCGCAGTCGGCTTTCTTGTTTTGGATGAAACAACATGGCGACTTCTATACTTCCGGTGGCGTCAGGCCTCTATGGTCAATCAACGCGCAGCAATCTTCTTCCTCTTCTAGTTTAATGGCGGGTTGCAACCATGACTTTAAAAAGTGCATACCGCCACCTACTGTACCAGAGTATGTAACATGGGCCATATATAGTATCTTACTTTATGCTAACTTAGATAATGAGGAGACTACTTATACTAATATTAATAATAATCCTAAGAATAATACTTATGATAAAATATTATAATAATCATCTATATTCTATTATATAATCCTGTGTCCTTCAAATATTCTATCACTGCCCTCTGTATATCGCGCAGCAATCGATCGGGTCCATTCCACGTGTAGAGTCATTGAGAGAGACGCCGTACCGAGTGGGTTGTCCACTGCTGACGTAGGTCAACGCCGCCGCCATATTGGATGGGTCAAGGCGCGCTGTAAATTAATAGAAGTCAATGTACGTACTTTCATAAAACGCCTTTCTACAAAGAAATTTAAGTGAATTCCTCTCCTTTATACATTCACACACGTACCAATACAGTTGGGAAACAGTTAGGTACCAAAAACAATTGCAATCACATTGTACAAAAACAAAAACAATCGCATTGTTTCTGGTGCTTAACTATTTCCTAAGTACACTAGTGCGTGTGTGAATGTCTAAACAAGAAGAATTAACTTACACTTCTTTGTAGAAAGGCGCTTTATGAAAGTAAGTACATTGTCTTCTACTCATTTACAGCGCAGACTTGACCCATCCAATTTGGCGGCGGCGTTGACGTACGGCTCAGCGCTCGATGCTGCGTCTAGCTGGGTCTATGGTCACACATGTACGGCGCCCTTTCAGCTTAAAGTAACTAATAAAATAATTTATTTTTCGGAGTATTTAACGCGCTAAATTAATTTATACCAATTGATACAACGAACAAGCGTGTGCTTCAGCATCGTTTGGATTAAAACATGTTAATGTAGGAATTTGGCGCAGTGTATTTGATGACCACAGGTGGCAGCACTTAGCACTTCTCCTGCACTTCTCCTGCCACACCCAGTGTGCGACTTGCGTCATTGAGGAAGAAAAAGAAAAACAGGAAAAAAGTAAACACCAGAACAAGAAGCCTCTCCAGAAAACACGCGAATTTTGGATTAATTTGTAAGTTGTTTAAACTTCTTTGTTTGTGAACAGTCGTTCGCTTTTTGGTTAGAGTTGTGTTTCGTTTCACAGTGTTTGCTAGACTTTTTATTGTTCCCAGACGGCTTTTAAAAAAACATGTTTCGCAGCGTGCATGTAATTTTACTTAAAACATATTCACGTATTGTATTTTTTTCAGGAGTAGGCAGGATGTCTGCCACCATGAAGAGGGCTGATGGCGTCACCGTGTTGACATTGACTTCTGACCCCAAAAGTTCCTTGCCTCCTGTACTACAAATCCTCAAGGCCCTTTGCTATAGCCCCGTTTGCTGCTCGGTGTCCCAGCACTTGAGTACAGTCATGGGGAGTTCTCAGTCTTTACTGGGGGTAAGATTTAACGCTATCAATGTACATATTGTAGTTGAAGGAGAAGAAAAGGTGTGTGTGGTACAGTGGTTCAACATCACATGCATGTGCTGGATTGCTCCTGTCATCCTCCATACGATATACTGTATTTAAGAGTAAAGTATGTTTTGGTTGAGTTCCACAGGACTACCTAGTGACAGCCACCCCCTTGCTTGTGTGTCCGCTATCGTAGGCTGTACAGATCGTGGTAGGCTTGCTCAACATCGGCCTGGGAGTCATCCCCATGTGCTTTGGTTACAACGCCTGGTGGTACGGCGATACCAATTTATTTTCTTTGTGGATGGGATCAGTGGTAAGCAACTTAATGCAAACAAAACAACACTATCTCAATAAAAACAAATTCTCTGTCTGGGAACACCATTGAAAAGGTGCCAATGGGTGATTTTATCTGTTGTTGCTTTATGTTATGATCTTCTAGTTTGTGTTGTTTGGCATCCTGTGCATTTTGTCCGAGAAGTACCCGAGTCCATGTCTGGTGAGTAGCATTCTCGCACCACAGCATATATTTTTCTCTAATTTAGATAGATAGATGGATAGATACTTTAGAAATTTAAATTTTTATCATTGTAGTATTGCACTTGCACGATTTTGAAAAGGTAGGTTAGAGAATGACGGGAATGCCACCGCACCTCACAGATGAATGAAAACCAGAATGATTCATCATAGAAATAAAATACAATGGGCCTCATTCACGAACATCTTCTTAAAAGTCTTCTTAAGAAGGGTACTTAAGAAGGCGTGGGTTGGAAACTGCGCCACATTCACGACACGTTCTTAAGTAGGGATAATCGTTCGCACCGGTGCGATGCACATGCATGTAAGGCCTAATTTGCATAGGTCACCGCCTATTATTTCCTATATAAGGTAAAAAAAATGTGCCGTGCTCAACAGGCAGCTGGAGGCGGAGATGGCAACGTGCAAGGGCAAGACTGAGGAGCAGCTGGACAACAAACGAAAGAAAAACTTAAATTCTACTGAAATAGAGGTGCTTTTACAAGGAGTGAGCGAACACAAGACCACCTTATTTTCACGTGTATCCACCGGTCATCAGGCCATCCAAAAAGAGTCGGCATGGAGCACCATTGCAGGAAACATAAATGCCGTTTCCACGGAGAAACGCACCACCGCAGAGGTTAAAAAGAAGTGTTTTGACTTAAAATAGACTCAAAAAAAAAGATTAGACTGCACCGGAGGGATCCGGAGGAAACGGGAGGTGGGCCATCAATCAAAAACCAAACCATTTCGGAAACTCTAGAAAATATTTAAACAATCATGATGGAAAAATAAAGTCAAAATACATAGTTTGTGTGTGACAATGTATTTTTTCTGTGGTTACATTTGATTAGACGCTGCCTAATTAATACAGCAGCCCCGTGCTCTGGCTCAAGACGTGGCTGGGGGCGCATGTCGTTATCTGGGGGTGCTACGTGCGCAATAGACACACCACGTTTCATTGCGATGTTATTCTGATGATCCTGAACACCTGCAAGAACAGAGAGGGAAGCCTGAATGAGGCCCAATGACTCCAAATATTCCAAGAGTTTCCAAACGCATGGCACCCTCACCCACCTGCGACTACATCTGTGTGTGAAATAAAGATGTGTCACTTCATTAATTCCATCAGCCTCAATGACAGAGGCCACCGTGCTCAAAATAAATACAGTAATCCCTGTGATAAGTGAATTTCCACTAAGTGGGATTCCATATTTATAAATGAAACATTTTGGTAGTTAGAGCAAAGCAAACCTGTTTGCAACCTTTTTTTTTTTTCATTAACCCCTATAGTCACTTTTACACTTGTATTACCCAATATAGTAGCCATAATAAGAGGCTTGTGCTTGTGAGTGTTGCTGTAAATGTGTTCTGGTGCAAGCGTAGCTGATTGTGGGTTGAACAGGAAGTGACGTGGAGGGGGTTCAAAGTTGAGTTTTAGCTTGGCGAGAGTTACGGCCGCTAAAGTAGCCCATGTTAGGGATTACTGTGCCTGTTGTGAGATCATTCAAACCTGCAATACAAGCCTGTTGTTGCAGCGATCAAGTCTGGTGCTTGTGTGTCTCGCCCAACATTACAGTGACATTACTGACACCTACTGACCCATGTGTAATACTACATATCATCACAACGTCTTTGAATGTGCCTTCTAAATGCCTTATGTTTGTATTTTAATTCATTTAGCCATTTTTATGCTTGTAAATGCTTCATTTAGTTTAAAAAAAATGGGATAATAAAAAAAAAATTTTTTGCTTAAATATGCCAATTTTTCACAAATAATTTGAGTGAAGCTGCAAAATTTGAAATGTGAAATGGCAGGGACGACTCCAAATAACCCACAAAGTCATAGAAATTGCAGTAAAACTGTAGTTTTAAAGAGAAATGGGCCGTGGCTCGAATGGTCAGTGAGAAGGACTGGGAATCGCGCCCAAGATAAACAAAATATCCAAAAACACATCTTGAAAAAGTGTCATCCTATATCCGGGTCAGTATGGCACGTCATGTTCATGGCTTTATTTCCACCTTTCCTCGAATAATACATTTAATATTCCCTTTTTTTGTTTTTCTTTAGGTCATCATCAATGTGATCCTGAATCTGTCGGGTGTGGGCTTTGCCACTGTCGCCGTCATCCTCTACTCCATCAACATTGCAGTCATACCCAATGGGATGTGGAATGTGTGCCAGCCCGGATATGAAGACGACTGGCCCCCTGTCAGTCTGACATCTATGAACCCCAACGAGAAGGCCTTATACAAGAAATGCTTGGATGGAAAAGCCATGATTATTGTAAGTGGCAATGCAGTCGAGGTGTGTTGACTTACTGCTGAGTGGAACATGGAGGCCATTCCGGCCATCATCAGTGTGTTCTAGCTACCTCACGCTTCTAGATCTCCTTCAGTGCTTCATTTTGGTTATGTTTTCCAACAAAGACGCTACTGACATAATCTCCAATTCTCTCTTCCGTTAGATGGTCCTGAGGGGCATCAACGGTGTTCTACTGGTGCTGTGTGTTCTGGAGCTGTGCCTCGTCATCAGCTCCTCCGTGTTGGCCATCAAGGCTCTGAGGAGCAACAACAAGAGAGATGAGAAGGTAAAAGTGTTACTCTATTAAATGAAATAAATTGGATTCCTTGCCTTCTCTCTTTCTGGACAACGGGTCTGTGAACATCCTCGTCTCTTTTAGAGCCTGGATGATCCAGAACTCTACAAAGCACTTCTGGAGGAAGTCGCCCCTGTCAGCCCTTCAGCCTAAATGTTGTTCTTCATGCTGGCTGCACAGTGTGTCAAACTTCACCGCTGTCTTACTACTTATGTTCTATTTTATATGCATGCTGTTTATGATGTCCTGCGTTCCTTTGCACTTTAGACATGCCCTGCCCCTGAAAAGAATCGTATAATCTGACTCTGCGGTGTCATGCTCCAGCTGCTACCTTTTTTGATCCCAACGCCGGACAGGTTTTTCCCAGTTTTTTGTAAGTTGTCTCTGTTTTCTGTTAGAGAGAGAAAGGAAGAGAACAAAAGTGAGGGGTATTCAGGTGAAATTTCAGGATAAAGCTAAAATGCACTATAATGTCCAACTGTTGGAGGGATTCACTTTTTTGTGTTTTTGCGTAACTCGCCCATCCCTAACTAGGAACTGAAAGGCAAGATTCATTTCCTGTTTGAGTTGGAATTGGTATTTCAAGAGTCCTCTTCGCCATGCTGGTAAACATTTTGGTATCACGACACCAAGGCCACACCCAATCCTTCATCAACGTTACGGAAACTGGGAGAGTCACAGGCAGGCGCACTGTGTGTAATTTAAAAAAATGAATACAATTTCACCCGAGAACAAGTTGTGCAAAACGCACTGAAACATCGTACAGCTACGTATGTATTTATTTTTGTGTTCACTGATTGTCCGAGAGGACATGCAAAAATAATTTAGATGGGTAAAAAAAAAAAAGAAAAAGTATTGCGACTTATTACGACCCCAAATTGGTCATGAACGTCCGCCGTACATCACAGTGGCCATTATCAGATGTAAAACCTCAATTGTGACACTTTGATCAGGAATTACATTAAATACTTAAATTTAGGAGGTACAAAGTCCAAACTGTGACTAAAATGCGGATCGGATTTTGCGTTGAATCTTCAGATGAAGAGCATCATCCCTTGAGGTTCTGACATGACAATGTTTAGCACAAGTAGCGCACACAAGTGAAAGAATCCGATGGCTGGCTAAAAAGTGTATTTCCTTTCGAGTACCAGTACTCACAGAGATGTGCTTCCAGGACGTTAGCATTTTATTTTCAAAAGACGAGCCAAACAACCATCACGGATCGTCGAAAAGCTGTTCCGATAGTTAGCTCGCAAAACTTTTGCGAAATAACAAAATATTTCTGCGAGATCTCGCAAAACTGTTTATATGATGAGCATTGTACTTCTGCTACTTCCGTTTTCGGAGCAGATGTTTGCGTTGAAACTTCAAATTAAGAGCAGCACATTTGTTGAGTTTCTGATACAACTGTTTACTTACACGAAAAGCAGTGCACACAAGACAAAGAATCCGATGTATGGCTAATCAATGTATTTCCTTTCGAGTACCAGTACTCAGAGATGTGTTGCCAGCAACACTAGCGAGGACCGGATGTTAGCATTTTATTTGCAAAAGACGACACGACTGACCATCACGGAATTGAAAAGTAGTTCCTATAGTTACAGTATCTTCATACCTCTACAACTGTGCAGTAAGGGTTGTGGAAATGCTGAAGATGGACTTTAAATGATGCAAGCTAGGACTGGAAGTACGTCCTGTAGCTTCACATTGTTTTGCGAGATAACGCAACACGCTCTCGAGCAAGTTCTGCGAGACCAATGGTTGTAAACAAAAAAAAAAATCCTTTTTTTCTCCATGTCCCCTACGGGGGCTCCGTAGAAATTGAAACCAGCTAAATGCAACAAAATGGAGAGCAGTGAAGCATACAAGTGTATTCGACAGTCAAATTGCACGCACAGCATGACAAATTACCGAAAGTGTGTCAGGTACCTTCGCATAGTTTACAAAGTTTAGAGAGGTCTCGCCAAAATGTATGTTTTTTTTTACCCATCAAAATGAATTCCCCACTCTGGGGCTCCGTCATTTTCTTATGTGCCTTCCATATTGAAATTGCAGGGAACTTTGTGTGTATTTTCACTGTCAGGTTGGCTGTTTCAGTCAATAATGACGGTTTTAACTGTAATATCTGTAATATGTGTATGCTCTCCTGCTATTCCTGGCATTCCACACCGAAATATAACCAGAATGTTCAAACGAGTGGGAAAAACTCTGCCCAGAATAAAATATTTCCACTATCAATAGTTATAAGGTTTGTAATCCCCACTGTAGCTGCATGAACAGTAAAGGATTAGACCTGCTGTCTTCCAGCTATGAAAGGGGGAGGCGCAACCGGGAAGTGGAAGGTCTTTCTAGGTCATAACAACCGTAGATATCCAGGACTCGATCGGGTGTGAATTCTACTGAATTGACTTGGATTTAATTGTGTAGAAACTCCCCCAAACAGGTAAGTATGTCCTGTTCTGTTTAGTTACTACGTGTACGCCTTAGCTGTCATTTGTGAAGCAAGCTCCTGCTTAGTTCTACGGAGCTTTGTAGAACATTTTAGCAACATACCAGGACACACACAAATACGTCTTTCAGGCGAAATAACACAAATACAATCGTCAATTTGATGAAATCGGGAAAGATGTCAAAACGCAAACAATTACACAACATCACTTCTTTCTATACAGCGTGATGCTCCGCCCACACATGTAATACTATGTTTCTATGATATTCAAAGGTCTCGAGTGTTAAAAGACAACTTTAAAAAGACGCACTTAAAATGTATTGTGTGTTAAGGTTACTGTAAAAAAAAACATGCACTGCAGTTCGGATTCTGACCAGAGGTGGCAGCACCGAACGCTGTGGTGCACATGAAGCACTCGGCGTGAGACTACTAGCGTTGGGCGATGCTGCAAATTTTGGTAATGATCAGATACCAAGTAACAACAGGACCAGGATTGCCTATAGCGATACATTTTTGAACTTGAAAATGTTCAAGCTAATTGAATGATTTTGTCCTTTCATTGGTTGACGCTGAAGGAGTCCACAGTCCACTGAAACAGCTGATATGTCACAAATGTGAAACGCATGCAGGCAAACACTTTCTAAGGCTCAACAAGAGAAAGGACGGGCACATTCAACAACTACAGAGCGGTGTCGCCACCTACCAGAGTGTTAATAGATGACACCCAGCTGCATACAAATGTTGAGAATCGCTGGTTTCGGGAGTAAAATGCACCTTAACGGCTTTCACTTTATACTGCTACGCATTTGTAAAATTCTATCAGGATGTTTTAGCCAATGTAAGAACTTCATTTCTTTGTTTTCTAAAGTAAAGTGGCATTTTTTTAATACTTTAAAGAATGGCTCTTACATATACACTAATCAATGGAAAGAAAAAAAATATCCCAATGCTAAGCCATAATTATGATAAAAAAAGTCAAAATTAAGAGACAAGAAAGGCATAATTATGAGATAGTCAAAATTATGAGATAAAAAGTGAAAATTATGAGATATAACCTGTCCATGTGCCGAAGGCTCCCGTGAAGAAGGCGACACATGCGGGGTTTGCGTCCCATCATTTTGATCTCATAATCAAGACTTCATGTCTCATAATTTCAATTTTTTATCTCATAATTTTGACTTTGTCTCATAATTATGCTTTCCTTATCTCAGCATTTCGACTTTTTGTCTTGTAATTTCTCATTTTTATCTTGTAATTTGGACTTTTTATCTCCTAATGTTGTCTTTTTTTGTCTTCGATTGGCGGAAACGGGTTTCCCTCGCCACATCGCGCTTCAAATTTTGAGGCTTCACCATGGCAGTTTTTCAAAATATGTGAATAAATCACTGTTTCGTTGTTGCCTACGGCCTATTAGTATAAAATATATGCATATTTAAATACATTTTGCATATTTTTTCAAAATCAAGCATTTTCAAACAAAAATGGCTAAACAAGCGAATCAGCATATCATGCATTGTCTTCCTACACATCGAGCACACTGTTCCAAGATCTTAAATGCTCGAAAGCAACAAAACGAGCATCCCCCCCCCCGTCTTTTGGCAAGATCACTGTGTCTTGGCTACAGTCAAGCATGGGGGTGGCAGTGTCACGGCCTAGGGCTGCACGAGTGCTGCAGCTCACTGGCAGGAAACATGAACTCCACAACATGTACTGTGACATTGTGAAGCAGCTCCAGCAGTGATGTCATCATGGAGGAGCGGAAGAAGATTCCAGTAACAACCTGTGCAGCTAGGCCAAGCTAGATAACGGTGGCGCTCACACTAAATATTCACACCAGGTACACAATTTGGACAGGCTCACTGTAAGGTGGACTCATGTGTTGCTGGATATCTACACAACAATGCCTGTGTGTCGGTATAAGCTGTACACTGACTACTTTAAATGATATCCACAGTATGGTGCCTTGCCGTACTCACACTTGGGCGATGCTGCACATACTTGCATACCCTCCTGATCAACATGTCAAGACCAGCTGAAAAATTGCAAGAATTGCCGTTGTGCACCGTTGGAGGTTCTAAGTAGAGCTTCAAAATGCAACAAGAACAAACGGGAGTGAGACTAAGCATTTTGGGAGAAAGCAATTTATTGTAAACAAGCATTTAAGTGAAATAGGCCGTTCATCAGCTGATCACAAGTTTAAGAGCTCAGCCTTTAAAAGGCAAAATCTTGGCAAAAATGTGGACTGAATGTGATTTGGTTTTGCCTTTGCCGCCACTGATGGCAAAGGCAAAACAGCTTTCTCTCTTTTAACGCGGTGGGATTATTGAGCTGCATAAGCAAGGCCTCTGCTGCTGAGGTTGGACGCGGTACCTGAGGGTTATGGAACAAAAAAGTCAAGTGGTAGACCCCAAAAAATGTAGAGAATCCGACACGGGACCGCCCTCGGCCCAAATGAAGGTTGTTACTGTTACCGAGTGCAGTCCAATAACCATCAGACGGCATCTATAAGAGAAGGCTTTTAAGAAGAAAAAAGGTCTTCGAAGACCTTCAAGGCCACAAAATTGGCCGTTTGGAATTTGCAGGAGACACCAAACATGGGACATTGAAAGGTGGAAGAAAGTTTTATTCTCTGATGAGAAAAAATGTAACTTTGACGGTCCTGATGGCTTCCAACATTACTGGCATGACAAGGAGATCCCACCTGAAATGTGGGGGCTCCATCATGATCCTGCAATGGAACAATGGAGTTTCCGGTTGTGCAGGGGTGTCAAACGGCAGCTGGCTGAGTTGCAGGGGACATCCCTCATGACTGAAGGCTCTTGTCTGTGTGGTAATGACCGTCTTTTTCAACAGGACAACGCCACACTTCACAAAGGACTTCTTCCAGAGGAATAAGCTCACTCTTTTGGACCATCCTACGTTCCCCTCATCTAAATCCAAGGGAAGTTTACAAAATAGACATCAGTTCCAGACAGTGGAGCCCTCCGTGAAGCCATCTTCACCACCTGGAGCAACATTCCCACTCGCCTCCTGGAAACACCGGCATATTTTTCAGCTGATTAACAAGACCGACTGCCTTTTTCAACATTTCATTTCTATTTCAGGGTTTTTTGTGTTGTTTTTTTAAACTTTTGATCAGCTGATGAACAGCCTATTTCGCTTCATTGCTTGTGTTGTTCCACTCACTCATTTCTTCTGTTTGCATTTTGAAGCTCTCCTTAGAACCTCCAAGAAATTCTTGCGACTGGTGTATTTTTATGATCAAATCATGCAAACTTGGCCTGCCTATTGCTGGAGCTTTTATTCTGAAAAATCAGAGGGGTTAGAGGTGGAGTGGAGCTGCTGGAAAAAAAAAAAAAAGAAAGAAAGACGCAAAGAGTTGCTGCAGCATCACGCTCCTCGCTAGCAGGTGAGTTCTCCTCTTTTGCTGTTTTTTTTGTCTTTGGTGCACTAGGCTGTGTTAAATGTTGTCAATGTTAATGTGATTTGACGAGCTAAGATGGCTTTAGTTTATTCCAAACGCTCCCACTTTAACAAATAAGGAGACATGCCGTCCTTCTGACTGTTGAGGACATGTGGGTTTAAACACCGCAGGCAGGAACTTCAGCAAAGAAAGATTTTTCTTCCATAATACATCAGCATATTTGGGCTTGATAACCTGGTTAAACATCACACCAGGGACTTTGTGTGCATTCCTTTTGCTATTTCAGGTGCGTGTTGAAGGGCAAGGAGGATTGTTTGACCCACAGGTGACAGCGACAACATGTTGGCATCACCGTGTCCCGTCCTGACCGCTTCTTCCCGCGCTGACAGCAGTGTTGTGTCTGCTCTCGGGGTAGGACACAGTGCACCACAGATCCCTCGTTTATCGCCCGTGATAAATGGATTGGTGAAGTAGGATGGGGTGTTTTGTAGCTCTGGCATAGAAAACCTGTTTCCGTTCTTCTAGATACAGTTTTAAACATTATTAGAGCCCTCAAGAAATGAAACAACACTCCCATAGCCACCTTTACGGCTGCATTACCAAATAGTAGCAATGTTACAACATTTTGAAATGTGTAAAACCAAGCCTGTGATAACTTGAACTTTAATTTGATACCTCATTCACTTCTCTACCCCAAATATTAACGAAGTTAGAGCAGATTTTATACTTTTATATATTTGGTCCCCATTGCTTTAACATTGAGTCAAGACAAAAGCTGTGATCGACCCACGGAGTTTGGCAAGTACAGCCGTAATACAAAATATATAATAACGTAGGCTGTGAAAATCTATCCTTTTACATTTTTGATCATCAAAGAGTCCAGGGAAGAAAGTCAAGTGTCATATTTTTCATGTATACACACTAATCCCGCTACCCACACCAACCAATACAAACGCGACATGTAGTATTTCCGGGCAAAAAAAACATATTTTGCACAAATCAATTTTGATGACATTTCGTCTGCAGGTACATAATAAAGTAGATCCCATATACCTTTTATCTTGTCCTACAGCTCTGGTCCTTGAGTTTGATAGGCTTAGAGTTGTACTTAATTTTCCAAGCACTAATTTGACTTGATGTGGTCCAACACTCAAAATAATTCCGATACGAAATTGAATCTGAAGAAGTTATCTAACAAACACGTATACGAATGAAAACACACTCGATATCATATGAAAAAAATACACGCTCAGTGTCAGATTTTTTCATGGCTAAAATACGGGTTTTGTAACGTTGCTATATAATAAGAGAAAATAAGACATATTAGACCTAAATAAGATAGCATAGACTCACACGTTAGCAGTTCTTTGCTGTTTTTTCTGGACAGCGTACGTCCAGTGTACTTTCCTGTGGCTTTAAAGTCATATTACCCAACATAGTAGACATAATAAGTGTAAATACGCCATGTAAGACGTAAATAAAACTCCTGCTCGAGCAGTGTCACAGTCAATGTATTCCCTAGGGAACCTTAGTGATGAGTGTAGTGGCCGTCTCACCGAACACTGACACCAAGCGGCCAATGTGGGATACAGCACTAGAGTCACATTTAGAACGCTCATTACTTTGTATTTGTATTTTAGTTCGTTGAGTTAGCTCATTTAGCCATTTTTATGCTTGAAAATGTTCAATTTAGGCCAAAAATAAGTACAATTTGCTTAAATATGCATTTGCTTGTACTAATAAGCCATGACAACTGTGATATAACGAAGAACGACTATACATCCATTTTACTTTCGCGTTTGCCCTCCCCGGGGCGTCGCAAGTTAGCTGGAGAATTTCCCAGCTGACTTTGAGGGTGAGAGGCAGGGTATAGTAGCTTAAAAGAAAGGTTCATTATATCTTACATTTTACAAAAACATTTCCCCCCTCAGATTTTGGCTTTTAGTGCAGGTGTCCAAAGTGTGGCCTTAGGGCCATTTGGACACCCGTGTCTATGGCCATAATTAACATAATTAAGGCTTCGTTGTTCTTGGCGCCTTCCAGACTGCACAAATCATGGTGGGCGTGTTCAACATTGGCCTGGGGCCTGGAAGAACCAGTACCAGTCCTGCTGATTTGACCAGTTTGGGTGCCGCGTACTGGCTGGGTGCTGTGGTACGTGTCCACGCAGAGCTCGGAGTCTCTTTTCATGATCTAATGATGACAAACAGTATAAAAAATGCATGGTTTGATTCTTTGAATGTCCTTTCTTAACATCATCAGTTCATCATAACGGGGATCCTGTCAATCTTGGCTGGACAGTTCCCGCCACCCTGCCTGGTGAGACCTCCTCACGATCAAGTCTCTTCAGGAGCTGATTAAATAAAACTTCTTTTCCAGAGGTGCTTTACTGCGCTAATGAACCTGGTTGGAGCTTTATTCGCCGTGGCTGCCTTGGTGCTCTACGCCATCGATGTGGAAAATGCGTCCATCCTCTGGATGTGCGGAGGAAGACTTCAGGACGACAACTGCAAGGCGGTGGCTCTCTTGGCTCAGGTGGAGCTCATCCTCTATCAAATCAAGTGGGTTTTTTCACGCGGGGATTAAATAATGACTGTAGCCGTTCTTGGCATGTGCGTCCTGCATCAGAGGTTGCTGACGTTCATGGATGTGACCTTGATGGTCCTGGCTGTTCTTCAGCTTTACATCAGCGCCAGGCTGTCCACCGTGGTCATCAAGGCTCGGACCATCAGGGTGACGATGGACCTGGTGTCACCAGAGCATAGTTTGGTAGGTGGTTTGTTTATCCTGTGAGGGGGAATTGGGGATTCCCATGATAAAGTCATGTTTTATGTCAAAGGAAAGACAAAGCAACAAAGCAAGTATGAATAAAAATAGGCCTATTATTCTGAAATTTGTAATTTATTATTAAAAATATATTTATTTAGCGATTGTAGCTAATTCTGGCATATTTACTGTGATGCTTTAGCTCATGTTAATTAGGACAGTGCATAATGATGAACATAACAGACTGTCCTAACTAAATAAATAACATTTATTTATTATTATTTATAATACCAGAATATATATTATTTTTATTTTAAAAAGATCTTTATATTTTATATTTGTATTCTGTTTGTATTATTTTTATAATAATATCAACACACCAGAATAAATACCAGAGTAAAAATGTTTGGGTTTTTTTTATTTTAAAAGTTATAAAAAAAAGATAATAAATTAAAATGTAAAAAAAATAAATAAGGGGAGGAAATTAAAATTTATAAAGAATGTGACCTCCTGCCCAGTCACAACTGTGATGGCAAATGCCAGAAATTAAAAGAAAAAAAAAACATGTTTTTTAAAGTTTAAAAGTTGAATTTGTTTTTTTTTAATTAGAAAATAGTAATGTAAAAGCATTTAAAATGTTTAGCTACTGTATATATAAGAATCCTATCAAGTGACCTCATGTCCAGCCACAACTGTGACGACAAATGCCAGAAATTAAAGGAAAAAAAAACATGCCTTTTAATGTTTTTATTAAAATATAAAGTAACAGAAAATAAAAAATATTACAATAAAACCAGCTGACCAGTGTTGCAATTTTGGGCCGTGATTATCACATGTGTACTGCCCACACGAGTTCAAAAAACGGTGCAAAAAGTATTAAAAGATACCAGCAAAAAATGTAAAAACAGCAGCAATAAAAAACAAACACTTAAGTTTATTCTAATAAAGTGCTGAACACCACCACAGTGGATTTGAAACAAAATTATGTGTAACACATTCATTTAGGTTTAATTATCCATCTCTTGATTGATTTGTTAAAAAATATGTAAATATAATCGTTGATGAACAGATGATGGATTTTGTGTTTATGCCAACAGGGGGTCAAAGGGGCTTGGAGAGACGCTGTCATCATTCCTGTCGCCTAAAATCATCTCACTGCGCTGCTTTGCGGCCGAAAAGGAAATTCAACCGGCAAATAAAGCGTCGCCCTGCTCGTAATTGTGTCACGACGCCTTGTTGTTCCGCATTGTGGAAGTGAGGACAGCCTTTATTCTGAAAAAAACGGTGACAGGAAGTGTCGTGTCTTCTGCTGCTCGCTATTGACGTTCCCCTTCAATCACTCAACACCACAAAGCAGCAGCCTGGTCGATTCTCTTCATGACGACACGAAGACCCGGCAGGGGAAAAACACGCAAAATGAAGTTTGGAATGTTACTTTGTGATGCTTGGAGTGAAACGTGCGCCTGCGTGCGTCGTCACCGAGGGCAAGTTAGACTCTATGATCGCTTTTAAAAGCCTGTGAAAACACACGAATGAAAAACGGAGACGTTAAGAAGCAACGACAAGACCGCCGGCGGCTCACCGGAAGGGCGCTCGGGTGTTTGCTATTGTTTACCTTCATTGCACTTAAATTGCTTGACTCACACGCAAACCAATCCGAATTTCATCTTGACAATTACACTTTTCCGCCTGTTGGCAAGGTAAGTCTTTGTGTCTTGACACGGTCTGTTTGCAACAAGATAAATAATAACAGGCACTCGTGAATGTAAAGGATCTTTGACTATATTAGGGATGCTCCGGTCACGTTAGCCGATACCGATCACTGAGAGCAGTGGTTCCCAAACTTTTTACGGTGGCGTACCCCTTGAGACATTTTGACCGGAAGCCATGTACCCCCTTCTGCTGCACACTTAAAAAAACTACATTTAATTACAATGAAATATTAAACATGATTAATTGGTTCATTTTATAGTAAGTCGTTGTGGTTCAAAAATGAGCATTATTCAAGGTCAAATGTTGGTCAAAAGTTTTCCATGAGCACTGATAAATATGTAAGATGTGAGTTTCTCTTGGAGATGAATACAGTATTGGTCATCTATGGACATGTATGTTGTCTGCATATTCAATTGATACCAAACTGAAAGGGAAAGTTTCAGTATCATACACGCAGCGATACAGCCTCATTTTCAGGGGAGTCTCCACTCTGTCATCCTGACGATCACATACATGACAGGTTTTCAATACAAGTTAAACCTTCAAGATGAAACTCTTAATGCGCAACATAATCATCAAACTTGTTCATTAAAGAACTTCATGCCTCGTCTCCTTCCTTCTCAAACCAAGCACACGTATTTGTTTTTGAAACTAGCCAATCTCATCTGTTGAAACATGAACATAAAGACATGTCCAAAGTGCATTTTCGAGGAGTTTATGATGGCATTTCGTCAAGAAAATGAACAACACAAATGCATGCATAGAAATAATGCATAAATTAAAATTCAATATGAAAATGTCACACTTGATGAATATATACCATACAGGAAGGTGGCGAGAATATTGCTCAATTTGACATTTAAAATGAAACAGCAAAATCAGCACGCAATATTTCAAAAAGGAAAAACAGAGAACTCCAGCATGGACACACGTGTCGTACGTACCTTCAAGCTTTTATTTCATGTTTGACCAGTGCTCGATGGGGCCACCACCGGCAGCACGGACAACATCAAGACATGAGAATCCCAAACACGCCTCAGGATGTCGCGGCCCACCGTGTTGATTGCAGCTGTTGCTCGATCTTTCATCAAAGATCCTCTATGACCGGAGAGATCTGCCATTTGTAAGGACTGAGGACTAAAATGCTAGTCAAAGATCCTCTACATCAGGGGTCTCCAAAAGCCCGTTCCTGTCTGTGCTTTATATACTAATGAAGAGTCCAAGACTGATCTTGGACGTGTCCTCCTCCAGGACGTCTGTTCCAGCGGCCAAGACGAGGGTGTGGGGAGGCGATGCCTTCTGCTGCGTCAGGTGTTGAAGGCGTTGCTGCGGTCGTCCAATGAGCTGCTCGCCTTGTACAGTGGTGACCAGCGGCGTGGCTACAGCCGTTCTCGGGGTACGAGATCATTCACCTCTTCTCAAGCACTTAACATATCATCTGTGTAAAAATTCACCTGAAGACATGCGTGCTGCGTGTGAGCCTGCAGCGTTCCTGCGTCAGAGCAAAGTAGCAACAAGCTAGCCAAAAAAGAATGCATCAACACTGGAAGATGGTAGTCCTGGGGATAAGTCCTTAGCTTGTGTTTTCCGAGCGCCACATCTACGGATAGCATAGTTGCTAGCTAGTGTGGCGGTGCGAAAGGACGCCGGGAAGCCTCAATCCTGATGCCTTAAAGATGGGGGGGTGAAATGATTAGTTATAATAACGATTTGATTCATATCACGATTCGAACGATATTGGTTCATTTCAAACGATACGATCCAAAACGATTCAGTAACTTCAAATCGATTCAGTAAGTTTTTTGTAATGGAATCAGGTATAAATGACTAAAAATGCTGACATACCTAACAATAAATGATCAAAGAGTACAAAAAGTTTCCAATGCAATACAACATGAGGATGAACAGAGGGTGGTATAGCTTGCTGTGATGATTTCCTTAATAGGGCAACCAAAGCTGCATTTTTCACCCAATGAGGGACATTATGCAAATGAATGTGGTGTGGTATCTTCAGTTAGGAGTTGGAACGTTCTCACGTGTACGGGCCCATGGCTTTGTTGTGCTGATAATCCTCCTGATCAGAGCAGGTGCAGCAACTAGCAAGAGTTGCCGCTGAGAGGGCCGTGTTTATCAAGTGTCATTGAAAGTGCTAAACCCCCCCGCCTGCCATGCTTAAATCCAATGCTTTATTTCCTAGTATGGATTCAATCAATTGATTACCTTTTTAAACGATATTAGATCAATATATGCCGTCCAGAATGAAAGACACGGGAATATAAATTGATGCGATGGACGACTTGACGACTCGGCCTTTTAGCTCGCAGGCCAGCGGTGCTCTACGCTCAGTTAGCGGGGATTGGTCGACCACGGCTCGAGCCCCGGCGGGTGCACCGCATCACCTAGTTGGGCTGCTTTGTCTTTGCAGACCATTGAGATCCTGGTGGGCATGTTCAACATCGGACTTGGGCCGGGAAGGACGCGGCAAGACTCTTTTGATCTGGCCAGTCTGGGGGCAGCTTATTGGCTGGGTGCTGTGGTAAGGTCATCACCTTCACTTTGGCTTTCTCCAGACTTTCCTAAAGCAACGTTTGAAATGAGTTCTCTGTAGTTTGTCACTGCAGGAATCCTTTCCATCTTGGCAGGGCAGTGCCCCTCCTGCTGCTTGGTGAGTCTAACCGCGAAAAGCAAATTGTTTTCATTTCCTGAAATAAATGAAGAAGTGGTTCCTGTCAGGTGGGCTTTGCTGTGTTCATGAACATAGTCAGCGCCATCTTGGCCATTTTGGCCATTGTGCTGTACGGCATCGACATGGGAACGCTTTCCCGCCACTTTTTCTGCGACTTCCAACAGCACACTTGTGAAGATGTGGCCAATTTTCTAATGGTAAGACTTAAGCAGTATGACACCACCGTTAGCTGTACGACAATGAAATGATTCAAATGTCTTGTAATACTGCTTTGTTCCTCAAGGGGCGATACTGGGTAGATCGATGTCGATGTACTATGTAGATAAGAGCCATGTTGAAACATTGCCTGTACAGTTAATCATGTATTAGCCTTACGATGACCCTGGAACAGATGATTGTTACTCTAACGTTCCATCTTCACACCCACTTGGTCTTCTTGGGTTGTCAGAGGTTGACGAGAAGCATGGACGTCACGCTGATCGTCCTGGCTTCTCTCCAGCTGTGTGTCAGCATCTGCATGACCATTCTGGCCATCAAGGCTTTGGTGGTTGGCAAGAGAAAGCAGGTATAGCTGAACAGTCAACACACCTCATTCCCACCGTATTCACATATTTAATGGCCATCGCAACTGGGGATCACGTCGGGGTCACCAATGTGGCAGCTGAAAGGAACACGTAGTGTTGGTCTCAAGCGGGACTTTATTCTTCAATTGCCAACAACACAATCGTATTTGATGTACGTCTAATGTACCATATTTACATCATATTTAATGGTCTACGCGCATTTACAAAGCTTTTATCGTCTACGTGCCTCTAATGTACCATATCATTTTTAATGTAACTAATGTTGCATCACGTTAATCTGTGTACTTTATTTTCTAATGTACCGTATTTACATGCTATTTAATAGTCTATGCCCCTTAATGTACCACGATTACCTCATATTTAATGGTCTATGTACCTCTAATGTACCACGATTACCTCATATTTAATGGTCTATGTAATTCTAATGTACAGTACCACGATTACCTCATATTTAATGGTCTATGTAATTCTAATATACCACGATTACCTCATATTTAATGGTCTATGCCCCTCTAATATACCACGATTATCTCATATTTAATGGTCTATGTACCTCTAATATACCACGATTACCTCATATTTAATGGTCTATGCCCCTCTAATATACCACGATTATCTCATATTTAATGGTCTATGTACCTCTAATGTACCACGATTACCTCATATTTAATGGTCTATGTAATTCTAATGTGCTTAATGGCCGAGGTACCTGTAATGTACCTCATTTTTATAACATTTAGTGGTCTATGTACCTCTAATGTATCAAACGGCGTATGTAACTACTGTACCACATCTACAAAACATTACATCATCTGTGTAATGCTAATGTATCGTATTTACATCATATTTAATGGTCTACGTAACTTACAATGTACCGCATTTACCTCACGTTTTAATGGTCTACACACCTCAAATGTACCATAGTCACATCATATCCACGTTCTTCACAACTAATGTACCATCCTTACATAATATACCACTCATCTACCCCATTTCCCTTATATTTAATGATCTACTGTAAGTACTGCAAGTACATCCATCTAACGGATGGTCTTTACCTGTAATGTACCACCATGACGTGTTTAATGTTCTCTAATGTACCACGTTTAGTGGTCTAGGCGCCTGTAATGTACCTCATGGTCTACACACCTAATAATGTATTTACGTCATATCTAGGTATCTCTAACGCACATTTATCATCAAGGCAGAAGAAAAATGGGAATTGTGTGACTTTTGAAGCATGTGGTGTAAACGCAAGCTAATCAGCGTCATTTTGTCCCGGCAGCGTGAGGAAGATGTTGAAGAATTCCATCCAGGAGTGAAGGCTTTCCTCCTGGACAGTCCAGATCCAGAAGACTAATATTAGAATATCAATATGAATGTGTATTGAATGTGTTGGACGCGTACTTTCAAATCACGCGCTAGCTAGATTACGGTGCAACTATATCGCAGCTTGCTAGCTCCTCAAAGGTAACATTTTGTCATCACACTAGTGGTTAACTTGTGCGAAAATTTATCCAAAAGTGTGAAAGCACGATGAATTTCAATCATCCTTTCTAGTCTAACGGAGACGTGGGCTCCCCCCCAGTCATTTGCTCATTCCAGCTCATTAAAGCAAGCTGGGACAAATGATTGGTTTTCTTTTGTTATTCCGGCCCAGCTGTGTAGTGTGCACCTTCTGGTATATTTGCACATTTGTTTGTGCATTTTTACAGACGGCGATGGAATTAAACGAGCATAAACCCTGATCACATGCTGAATCTAAATTGTGACGTCACGCAGGTTCATGTTTGCGATGTGATGACAATGACTGCCGCCAGGTGGTGACATTTCCCATAAACAGCTGCCTGATGCAGCTTACTATGCTTCTATATCAATTGATGGCTGCTTCAACACTAATGGAACATAGAAGGTATCACCAGAATATAACAAATGTGCTAATTTTAGTCAAATTTAATTACCAGAACAAAACAAAATTGCTAATTTTAGTCCAATTTTAAAATGTATGGAAGACTTTTTAAAAACCTTACATAAAACGGCACATTAATTCTGCCAACAAGAAAATGTGAATTTCATCTATTTGCTCACCTTCACTGGGACAGGGAGGGGCAATGTTAAGGGGAGAGGGGGCTGCTGCTGACTCTTGTTGTTAAATCTGGTTAATGGGGGAGGGAAACTGATTTAATACATGCTAAACATTTACGTGTGGGTTAAAATGATATGCAGGCTAGCAACATGCTAACATTCTGCTATCTTATTTCATTGTGGACATTAAGCTAACGACGACATAGGCTACAAAAAACAGGTGGCATATGGACACCCTTTTCGTTTGCCTCGCTTCTCTCACCTTTTTGCTTTTTTCCCATTTTACTATTTACTAGGCACCGGCAGCACTGTTGCACACTGTTGACACGACTGCTGACCAGCTGCAGCTAAGCACGGTGAAGGTCGTAGTGGACCAAACTTTGTCATGTAGCTGTGGGGAGGTGGTCAGTCAATGTAGACGTTTACTTTTGGTCAAGGGCACTTTGGGCACTTTGCATGCACCAGACGCAAGTCGTGGGGTAGCGTCATTTGGCAGTAGGCCCATCAAATTTGGAGGTCGTGCACCCTTGTCTCAGCACGGTCCATCACTAAACCACATAATGCATTGCACAATCACGTGCAAGTATCGTGGAGACGTAAACCGGACGATATTTTGGACGCTAAACAAGCAAACACAAGCCAAGGCAAAATTTTTGCAAAAAGCTTGGATGTTAACCGAAAAACGCGCAAACCAAGGTACCGTTAATGTTTATATTTTCAAAGACGTTTCTGCTGATGGCATTCTAGTTTCAACGCTTGCAAATGTTACCTGCTAAAACGTTTGTGCAGTAAAGCTAAACCTGCCATTACTGTGGTAATGTCAAATTGTGTACTATACTGGATGTCAACTGACAAGTAATGCCAAGCACCCGTGCTACTTCCAGCTCTTAGCCCCGCCCACATGTGAAGCCTTTCGTAAAGTCACAATAGCGTTTAGATTTTTTTTCCTCTCCAAAAGCCAAAAAACACAACTCGTGCCATTGAGAGAGAATTAAGTGGAAGGTGGCGCACAATGAATAGCGTTCCTGCAAGGCGGTCGCATCCTTCCGATGCCTCGTGATGTTTGTCTGCGTTCCTGAGGTCACCTGATGGCCGACGGCCTCAATGCAGGGCTGTGTGGCAAATGGTCTCCATGCAAAAGTCATTCATTCGCTCTGATGGGAAGCTTCACTTCACCTATTTGCTGCAGGTAGCAGTTACTCTTCCACACCAAACTCCTCCAAGCATGCCTGCATGGACTTTTTCATGTCATCCCTCGATTATAGCAGTTAACTGGTTCCAGACCCAACCGCGTTAAATGAATTCCCGCGATATAGCATTTAATGTTAAAAAATGGAATATTTTATGACAGCTTAGAAAACCTATTTGACTTTCTAAATACGATTTTTAACATTACTTTATAGCCCTATAGACATGAAATTTGCAATATTGCAACTCTAACCAGTTAGCCTCAAATTTATTCTAAGCCTAAGAAGCCAAAAACTTACCACTTCCACAAGGGATGGGAGGAGAGCCAAGTGGGACGTGCCATGGCTGAACACTTTTAAGGTCATTTCATGTGTCATTACTGCCACCTAGTGAGCAGAATGGACTTGTTCTGAAGACAAAGCTGCAAGTGTGATTGTAACTCGTGTAGCTGTCTGGATGTCAGTGACTGGACGGTGTCGCCTGCAAACAAGCCACGTGTCAAGACAGGAAGCATTCCTGTTAATACTCTAGTCCAGGGTTGCTCATACCTTTTCAGCCTGCGAGCTATTTTAAAATGACCGAGTACCAAAGATCTGCCTCCTATTATAAACATAGAAAATATATTGTATAAATTTATTTACTACATAAGTGAATATTAATGTACATTGTACATGTAAATCGGGGTTCACACACCTTTTCAGCATGCAAGTTAAGTCAACGTATATGTCAAATCTAACTGGTAAACTTTGACACTACTACACTAAATACTAATTAGTATTCACATTCAAGGTTTACAGGTAATCAGAGTTGTTGATATCATTCAACAGTTCACCATTCAATTCAATAAAAGATAATTACACATAATTCCTCAGTAGTTGTGTACATAACCTGAGTAGTATGTCAGTTAAAATAGCTCCTTAGCATTAATTTTGCACACAGCTAACGTCCGGTTAGCTAACTGCAAATGCTAGCATTAATGCTTTCAAACGTTACATATTTTCAAGAAATGAAAATGATTATGCAAAAAACAATGCGGCCGAAGTCAACAAGGCAACATGTTAAAAATGTTTCTGCAATGGGCACATTTTCCAATTCATGAAATAATAGTTTTAACAGACGGAAATTTTGAAAACACGCCTTTCTATAGTGGAGTTCAGGACGTGAAGCAAAGCCCTCAATTGACTTTTTTCTACATCTACTAGCCGTTAGAAATGAACGGAACGGATAACTTTTCTTATAGATGTAGGTATCTTAGCAATCACAAAAGTTTCATTCCTGTGTGTTGCTTGAGACGTCTACTCACCACTTTGTCTTGGCCGCGGGAGGAGCACCACCCAACCAGGAGGGGAGCTTAAGGTCGGCTGACTGATGTCATATGACATTTTCAAAGTGACGTTTAATATTTTGACATGCACGGCTCTATGATGCAGAACATTAGTTCTGCTTGGACGCATTTCACTGCAGCACACAACTTTCCGTGTGGACGAGCTGTCAAAAGCGTGTCTTGCATGAACTGCAAGCGGTAGGTAAGTTTTCCATGATTACTTTGGTAGGTTCCGGTCAAGTTTTCTCACTGTTGACTTTGGCTTAAATTCTGAAGCGTGAATCAGTTAATAATGGAAGGGAAGTTCTCTCTCCAGCAGCATGAATGGGCATGTAAACCAAGGACTCTATAGTTACAATACGCGTGCCGATCGACTGCCACTTCCGTATTATGCCCTGCGTGGGTTTGGCCGCCATGATAGGTAGCAGAATCCAGAAACTATGCATTGAAAACATGTCCTCGGCACTCTGCTCAGCTATTAATTGCTCTAATAGACGGTACAAAAGCAGTGGCGGAGCGACGGATTTCCTATGGCCGGGCCGAATGTTTTGAGCATACTAAAAACTTCTGAGGGGGATTCAGAATGCAAAATTATCGAACGGAATTGGAAAAGTATTCTAACAGCACTCATTCTAAATATTCTCACGGTATTTCAACAGCATTCCCAACCTTCTGATGGCATTCAAAAACAAAAACGCAGCCAAACGTCACTGCGAAGCATCGCCTTATTCACATCACTCCATACGCCAAGAAAGGAGCAACGGTAACTCCACCACCAGCCGCTGGCGTTGAAAGGGTCGCTCACCACTGACATCACGTTGCGTCATCAAGGAAAAAAAGAAGCCGAGCGTAGAAGTCTCAAATCCTCTTCCGATTGTGGTGTGAATTTTGAAACTTTCATTGCGGCTGGTTCTGCTTGATTCGTGTTTAGCGTGACGGGGGGGGGGGCTTAAGAACAGGACACAATTAGTATCAACATTTCAGCCTTTTTTTTTTTTTTAAAAACTACCTTTTTTCCTGTTTTTTAAAATTCGTTTTATTTAATAAAACATTTTCAAAAGTAATTATGTTCATTTATTTAAAAAATGTATTTTATTTCTACAATGTGCTGCGGGCCGCACTTTGTGTGTTTAGGGTGTTTTTTGGTGCAGTCTCAGTGACTTGAACATGACGCATGTCTTCCTGTGACAAAGATAGAAAACCACAGGATTATAGAGCACTCAGGGTGTTTCCCGGCTAACTAAAATAGTCTTTCCCCCATGGGGGAAACGCAATCACAGTGCAGTCGGAAATCTGGGTGTTATTAGGCCGGTGGTTCTCAATTATTTTCTCTCATGGCCCCCCAAGTGGACAGAAATGTTTTCACGCCCCCCTGATTTGAAATACTATTGAGAAACTGCTACTGTCTATTTATGTGTACTGTACAGACTGAACTTGAAACTGCAACACAATGGAGCTGTACAGTAAAGCATAGCAGCGTATTCAAGTCAAATTGCATGTTGAGTGTGATATAATTGTACACGTTAGCAGGTCTGCAGTAACACTGAATGGTCCCCCCTCACCTCACGCCCCCCATGACAGTTCACCATGCCCCCACCCCCCAATATACCTGTACACTATTTGAGAAGCACTGTATTAAGCCAACACACGCCCACACTAATGCAAGTGTTTCATAATAAACACAAACAAAAGCAATGAAGGCCAATATTCATAGTTTATTAGAAGAACTTGATTGGAATAATACCTGCAGTCATGTTAGAAATACATATCTTGGAGTTAATGTGAGGAAAATGTCATTCAGGTGATAACATCTTGGAGCCACACACACACACATTTGATCATAGTGGTTAATGAAACGCTAACAAAGGCGTACCACTTGGCTGAACGCCGCCTACATTAGTGCGGGTTATGTCGTCGTTACGTCGTCGAGCAACCCAAAGTAAACGTCGCGACTGCGCTGTTGGCGCGGACGTATCTAGTTTGCTGCCTAGATGGGCTGCAGAGGAAATGGAAAAGTAAAACAGCAAGTGACGGGCATTTGGAAATGAAGTAGTAATGTATAGCAAAAGGAAGTATAATGGTGTAAAGTGATGGAGTGAGGTTCCTGGTTGTGGCGAAATTAGCATGCAGCGTATTTGTAGCACGCTTTTAGCTAGTGCTGGGATGACTGTGCTTCTTTCCATGTCAGTGTTGCGGACTTATGTTGGGAATTAGCTCATTGTCTGGAACCAATTATCTCTCTTTAGAAGGAATGTTCATTTTCCCAAAAGGTGTCCAAAGCTGGAATGTGATGTTGTTGGAGGATTTGGAGGAGCATGAAGGCACATGAAGGTGAAAAGTGTGGCAGCTCGGAGGCGTCGCTCGCTCGTCACGCCGAGTGAACGCACACGTACAAGTTCTTGTGCTCCTCCCAGTAGTGCAGCTCGTCCGAGAAGCTCCAGGCGCAGGCCAGGTCCTTGCTGGTCTTCACCGTGTGGACCGCGCACTCGCCAGGCAGCTTCTCGAACAGCATCTCAGCCACCGCCACCGCGCTGAGCTTCTTCTGGCTCTGGATCAGCTGCTGGATGTGATTGCGGTTCACGGGTTCAGCGGAGGAACTGTAGGACACCACCACGTTGAGTTTGCTGTCAGACGCGGGCACCTGGAAGCGGTTCCTTCCCGTCGAGCAGTGGTAGTCCTTCTTTGGGGCAAACAGGCCCGAGGGGGACTTGAAGACGCGCACCGACCAGCCCACCCAGTCATACTTCCCCTTGAGCTTGGCTACGATGGCGTCGGCCAGCTGCTGGTTGGTCCAGTCCGGGCGGTCCCTCACCAGCCGCCGGGAATCCAGCTCGGCCTGTTTGGGGAAGCTGACGATGCAATCCTCGATGACGGCGTTCATTTTGTCCTGGACCACCTTCATTTTTTCGTTCCAGTCTTTGAGGAGCACCTCCTCCTCGTCGTAGCCCTTCAAGGCGGCGTGGCCCAGCAGTGCGATGAGCCCAAGGCAGAAGAGTTTTTTCAGCCTGGCACAGAAGTCCTCCATCGACCGCCGACTCTTCTCCTCGTAGTTGAGGATGATCTCCAGCACCGACTCCCCGGAGAAGTTGTCGCCCGTCACGGCATTGTACAGGATGTTGAGATTCTTGTCGCCGCCCGTCTTGTCAAAATGCTCCAGGAAGAGCTTCTTCTTAACTTCCCGGAACTTGGCTTTGGCGTTGAGGATGTCCATGTACTTCCTGAACTGGTTGGTGATGTTCTCCTCCACGGAGAAGTAGGCCGCGTCCACGCCGCTCTTCTTGATCTCGTCATGGATCCTCTGCATCTGCTCCGAGACGACCTCCAGGCGGTCACGCACCTTCTGGAACTGCTCCCTCATGAAGGCGGCCTCCTTGGTCTCCACGTTGTCCAGAGCCAGCTTTACGATAGGCGCAGCGATGGAGAAGACGGGGAAGAGGTCGCCGGCAATGCTGGCCACCACCTCGGCTCCCTGCTCGAAGGCCTCCATCACCGTCTCCACCAAGTCCTTCTTCTCCGCCACGAGCCTCTGCAGCTGGTTGGCCATCTCGGTGTTGCTGGAAAAAGTTCAGACACCCCCGCTTTAGAGTATCAAAAGTAGGCGGCTAGTCTTTTTTTTTTTGTCATTCGCTGGGAGGGTCTTGGAACGTAACCGCCGCGAACAGCGGGGAGCTACTGTACAATAATTCACAAAAGTCTTACAAATAAATGCTGCGTATGCACATTTATCCAGCTCCTCCCCCAATTGTTCTTCCGTAGCGCGTGTACCACCCGTTTATAAGATTTTGCAGAAATACATTGTCTTTTTTGCATAATCCTGCGACCGTATACGTTTTACTAGTTACTGTCAACTTGAATGCTGGAGAAAAAGATCATTAAAACAACAAAAGACTTGTGCACAGTCATCTTTCAACAAGGTCGCATCCATTGCTTTTTTCTTATTTGTTTCCATCGCATTCATCTCCTCAGAGCTCTTCCAGCGAGGCGTTGGGGCGTGGCGTGTGATTTAACTCGCTGGGCCAAAAGGTACGCTTACCGATCAAACTCGGCAGGTTGCCACGGCAACAGAAAATAAAGCTGTTCAGCTCTGTCTCCTGGGGATTTAGTCACTCGGCCTCAGCAGGGGACAGCACCCACTCGTCAGTCTGCAGTATACGACTCATATGCAACAAATACAAAAAAATATACAATCCAGCACTTTCCTTCAGCGATTAAAATGAATATCTATGTATATGTGTGTGCATGGCTCAGATCAAGGGTACCCTTTGCTGTCTTCAACTTCACTTGAGTAGTATTTGAGATTGTTGTTCTAACAATGTGTACTATCCCTATCACTCTGACGTTTATAGAGTGAGGAAGCTTACCAAACCATAAATTAAGCCTGTTCATGTTTTTATTTTGCGTTAGCACGGCTATGTTTTAAAAAAGTGTCTATATTTGGACATTGAAATGTTACATGTAAAGCATGTCTACTTTTGTTGTGAAATTAACAATATTTTCTCTGATCATTTTGTCATGATTTCTACTTAGAATTAAAGAATGATGTCTGAAATTGGTTTCTAATGTGTTTTATTCTCAGTGTAAAAAAAACCCAAAAAACTGTTGTGTAATCATTAGTGAAAAGTACATCACCTTCGTGTCCGCCTGCCGATGAAAACTTTGAAGAACATAATTCCATGGAAAAACAAACCCCATGATGATTACAATGGTATATATTCATGGAATAATTACTCAACTCTGCAACTAAAGTGATTTTTTGTGTATAAAAGAGTAAAATTAGATTATTTGAACAAAAGTCTAACACCAAGTGGACACCGAGTTATGTACTTTACATTTAAGAAAGAGTGAACTTGGGAGGGTTGCTATGGGAAATGGAAGATGTCTCCAGCTCTGGTATGTTGGGTGTGTGTTTTGCAATGTCTGAAGTTTGTGTTGATAACATTACCAAGGTCTATCCACAAGTTTGAAATGTAACACTTAGGTACCCTTGATCTGAGACATGCACATATTATTTTTAGCATGACGACATATAAGAAGGTGCGCGTTTTGCATTCTTTTCTGCGAGATAAGGATTTGAAAAAACAAAATCCATAATTTCTCAGTGATAATGCATGGGAAAAATGAAAGTTTAGGTTATTACACACACACACAATCTCACACACACACACAATGCAAAGATCTATGCTCTACTGAGAGGCACTGCAGATTAAAAATAGGCAAATATTAAAAAATATGACCTAATATTTATTGTAGCACATTAGAAGCACATTTTTTCCATTACAAAAATCATGACTCACCACGATAGTATACTTGAATTGTGTCCATTATACATATTCTATGCATGTTAGTTCTTATCATTAGTACCTTTTGTTTACTGACTAGCTCCAGCAGGGGTGTCCAGACTTTTTTCGAAAAAAAAAAAAAAAATCAAAGAATGCAGACGGCTGCTTTGATATTTTTATTTAAAAAAACTTTTTTTTAAAATTACTTATAGAATATCATATTATAAAATATTAAAATATCGTTAATATAAAAATGTTTTCAAAATGTGTTATATTATTAAATATTAAAAGAATAGTTAATGATAATTTTTTAAAATAAATGTTAACAAAACATTTGTTTAGATGTTAAATGTTAAATATTAAAATAATGAACATTTAACATCTATAAACAAACACAGATATTTCGTTAATAACACTTATTAATGTCATAATTTTTCTCTTTACAACGTGCGCCTTTTTGCTCTATTTTCCCATTTTTGCCGTTTGTTTTAAGGGGGTGGTTTAAGTTATTTTGTCAATTCAAGCAGCGGACCGCAAATGACCCCTGGGCCACATTTTGGACACCCCTAAGCTTCAGGGTTCTACTGCCTTATGAGCCGTGTGGCATCCATATCGGCTAAAGTTTTTGATATTCATTATTACTATTTAACTTAATTGAATTTGTATTATATTATGCAATATAATAAATATATTAATTATATAAGATTCTTATTAGAATTAATATTATATTTATACAATTTTTAAATACTGGATACTGTAATTGTACTTAATGAAGTGATGACTGGATGTATTTGTTATATGGATTCAGATGAAAGGCATTTAAGTTATATTCATAAGCGGACATCGTGTGCATCCTTAAAAATTGTCGTTTTACAACACAAATATAAAACACACACACACACAACATGGGACGCCACTTCCGGTGCTGAGAGGAACGACCGCTGAAACCCAACCGCCTGTAAATGAGCACTCAAGATGGGAAATGTATTGATCGTTCTTGCAGACAAGCTTTACACTCGAGAGAGGCAAACAAACAAGTTAACACCGCAAACGTGTGCGGAAAAGCCGCACGATACCTCCCGGAAGACGTGGTGAATCAGCGAGGCGACCAACGCCCAGAAAAGTTGGACTAAAAACACCTGTTGTGTAGTTTAACTGTCAAGAGGATGGCTTTGTTCCAATAGGGGCTGCTTATTATTGCCACACGACGCCACTTTAACAAACGTAAGCAACATTTTTTTAGACTAAACCCTTAACGTACACCTTCGATTCTGTAAGAAGAGAAGGAAACAAAAGTCGATTAAGTTTGCATCGATCGTTTAAAAAGTGTTGTATCCTAACAGAGAGCATACACCGGGACACATCTGAAGCAGACATACTAGCACTCACCTCTCAAAAACAAAGTTGCCGGAGGAAAAGTCGCCCAAAAAATACCTTTTCACAAGGCGTTTCAGTCTTCTGGTCACGTGATAATGACGTAACAGAGGCGCGCCTCACATGGGCTGTGCCAATCAACAAGTATCTGTATTGCCTGCGGCCACCCGCTTAACAAACTAAAAGGTACTCAAGAATATTTACTTAGGAAAACTGTATGGTTTTATTACAAAGGCGGACAGAGGAATACATTCCCTCTCGAGTCACAATGAACCCCCCCCCCTTCACTTGAAGGCAAATGGTAGAGTCCAGTCTGTGTTGTCATAACAGTACAGTGCGTCATTCCCAACGATGAACCAGGAAGTAGCCTGCTAACTAGCGAATACTTCAATATTTGGCCTGCCTCTGCGGTTTTTGAAAAACGTCTCATTTGATTATTTTTTCCCTGGTTCTTGGCATTGTACTGAGTTTTTTAAACTTATATGCTGAAAAAGAAGAACACGTAGCTGTGTATACATTGCGTTCCCTCAAATGTCCATGTGGAAAATTGTAGAAAAAAATACCAAAATCTAGAAGGCTGACAAAGCATTAACATTTAATGAGCTTTGTTATTCAAGCACGTCTGATCGATCTTCAAAATCAATGGGGGTCCCGCTCTGACACACAACAACATTGCCCAGTCTTGGGTTTACATTGTGTGAAGTTGTAAAACGACAGGGAACAGGCACTAATTCAACTTTAGATACAGCGGAACACTCAAAAGCGGTGCAATCTGGAGTTCAGACACAGTTCTGTGGAAAAAATATGTATCAAAAGCCCAACAAAACACAGGGTTGATGCCATCTTTGTGCGTGAAATCTCTTAAAATCTTTGTAAGCATCTAAAGGATTACAACTTTTCTTTGGCTGTGTTGTGTAATGATAACCATAGAGCACCAAAGGCCAAAACTGTTTTGTTCTTGTATTTCCAGCTGCAATATGGTCATGTTTTGTTGGTTAATAGTTTGTTGACCGTTTATTTGGACACATTAGACCATTGACAATGTATATATTTGTTTGGTTAAGCATCTTGGATGGGATACATTGGCACAGTTTTCCGGAAAAACCATCTTTGTGTGTGCCATCACTTGAAATCTTCATGAGCACCTAAAGCTGGGGTGTCCAAACTTTTTCCAGCGAGGGCCACACAGTGAAAATTGAAAGGATGCAACTTTGCTACTTAGATTTTAAAAAACAACACATGTAGATATGCTAAAGTTGTATATATAAAAAAAATCTGCATCTCAGCTTTGTGATCCAGGTGAAAAAGCATATTATTGATCAACTTAGGTCTTTGCTTTTTTCCCTCAAGTTTTGCTATTGTTTTTTTAATTTAAATTTTCCAAATATTTCAACTTTCTTCCCAAATAATCTTTGTCAATTTTCTTCTCATATTATAATTTTATTCCCTTATAAAAACTTTTTCCCCAACCTAATTTTCCAAAAATTACAGCTTTATTTTTGATTTATTTCTCATATTACAATTTTTTTAAAATTTTTTCTTAAATATTAACTCTATGGTACTAAATGAGGTTATTTTTCCTCATAATATTACAAGTTTATTCTCATAAAATGCAAACTATTTTTTTTTATTTTCCAAAAATCACAACATTATTTTCTTCATAATATTACACAATTTTTCTTGTAAAATTATTATTTTTCTCGTTAATTTACAATTTTTTTTTCTTTATATTTTGACTTTATTCTTGTCAAATGACTGCTGTTTTTTCCATTTTTGCTGTTGCTCGGTTTTTATTCAGGTTTCTTGTTAAATTATATTTTTAAAATGTGCTGCGAGCCAATAAAAAAAAAAAAAAAAACAACCACAAGCCGCAAACGGTCCCTGGGCCGCACTTTGGACACCCCTGTATTAGACCACTGACGTCACCCGAAATCTTCGTGAGCATCTAAAAGGATTAACTCTATGTGTTTGCTTATGTTGTGTTTGTCACCACAAAAAGGAAAAGTGCAACGATAACCATAGAGCACTATATACCTAAAAGTAGAGAACTCTGGGCTTTTTGGGTAATGAAATAACAGACTTGGATGACATATTATTTATTTGTAAATATTGGACCATTGGAAATGTACATAGTGGTGTAATTTGTCATGTTAAATAATTCACGTTTTACATCCATTCCGACTGCAATACAAACTTCAAGGCTCCACCGCTGTTGACGACGTAAGTGTGAAGGATTTTTCAACCTTTGACGTGCTCTTCCTCCATTTGTGCATATTTTTATTTGGGTTCTTCTGTCTTCATACTGTATATTTAACACAGCTGCTGCGCTAATTTTGGCGTATGGCTCAACTACAATGACAGTAATATGGAAGCCCGTTTCCGCCACTGACAGAAAAAAACATCCGAATGGTAAATCATGAGATAAAGACTCAAAATTATGAGGTAAAAAGTTGAAATTCTGAGATAAGAAAGTCGTTATTATGAGATAAAAAGTCCAAATTATTGAATAAAAAGTTGAAATTATGAGATAAGGAAGTCAGGATTATGAGTTAAAAAAAGTCAAAATTATGACATAAAAAGTCAAAATTTTGAGATAAAAAGTTGAAATTACGAAATGAAAAGTCCTAGTTTTGAGATAAAAATCCAAATTCTGACATAAAAAGTCAACATTATGAGATAAAGTCATAATTATGAAATAAAAAGTTGAAATTATGAGATAAAAAGTAATACTGTAATTATGAGATAAGAAAGTCATAATTATGAGATAAAAAGTTCTCATTTAGAAATAGGAAAGTCATAAGACATGTGACAAAGGCTCCAGTGACGAAAGCAGCACATGCACAGTTTTTATCTCATTATTATGGCGTTTTATTTCATAAATTGGGATTTGTTTTTTTCCGAAAACAGGCTTCCATACTATAAAGCTTTTCGGTCGGGACGAAGGTTCCGCTGCCAGAGAAACCTCCATCGGTAGTTGAGAAAACTGCCCGTGTCGGTCGTTGGTGTTCATGCGCTCACCTTGTTCCTTCTGTTTATAACCGAAATATTCCCACACTGGGGCTGTCGGCCGTGGCATTCGCCTCGGAAACCATCGCTTCTGTGCCTTCATTCATGCTAGCGTATGCTGCCTCACGAGGCTAACTGCTAACACTCTGTAGCCACTCACTAGTAGCCCCGCCTCCACAAAGATGCCGAATGAGAGGACAGGAGGGTTCACTCTCTCCGGTCATTCCACTGTAGGACCGATGCACACAAACACATGCAGAGTGAACCCTCTTGTCATCCAGCCTGTGCGGCACCGAGAGACGACATGCACCAACTTATCAACTTATCATAATCATCCAGCTGCTTTTTGTTTATCGTTCGATTAATCGATTTATCGATTATCGTGCCAGGCAGTCATAAAAGTGGAGATGCTTCTTCAGGGGACGTAACGCACAAACACTTGAATTCCAAGAGGACATTAGCAGTAATCAGTGAAAGGCCTTCGCCGCAGCCTACTGCGGGTGGATGCACAGGAAGGCTCGTTTGTGTTTGCCGTAGTAGTAGCTCTCCACGCTGAAGTTGTTGGACTCCACCACCTCCTTGTAGTGGCTGACGGCGTGCACCAGGCAATTGGGGAAGCATCGGTTCAGCGTCAGCGCCACCGCCATCATGTTCCCCTTCAGCTTCTGCTGCTCGATCTGCTCCCTGATCTGGCTCTTGTCGATGGGCTGCGGGTCCACGCAGAAGGACACCACCACTTTGATCTTGTTGCTGGTGGTGGCGTCAAACCAGTTGGCGCCGCCGCTGCCGTGGAACTTCCTGCCCGCCAGCCAGTTGTAGAAGAAGATGCGCTCCCTGCTGTTGAAGGCTCGGACCGACCACTTGACCCAGTCGTACTTCTTCACGAGGGAGTCCAGTAGAGCTCGGGTGAAGTCCTCGTTGACCGTGCCGGGGTTCTCCTTGAGCTGGTCTTCCAGGTCCAGCTTGGCCTGGTCCACAAAGGTCTCTGTGCAGTAATCTACGGCGGTTTTCATTCGTTTCTCCACCGCCTCCATTCGCTCCTGCCACTTGGTCACCAAGTCCGTCTCCACCACGCCCTCCTTCAGGGCGGCGTAGCCCATGACGGCGATGAGGCCGACCACGAAAAGCTTCTTCAGCGAAGCGCAAAAGTCCTCCACCGCCCTCCTGCTCCTCTGCTCTGTGGCGACCACCGTGTCCAGCATGGGGTCACCTGAGGTGTTCTCCCCCATGACGGCGTAGTAGAGAGCGTCCAAGTTCAAGTCACTGTCGGTGTTCTCGTAATACTTGAGGAACTTCTCCTTCTTCTTCGCCTTCCAGTCTGGCTTGGCGTTGATGAACTCCTGGAACTTCTCGTACTGGCCGAGCATCTGAGCCTCGCGGTCAAAGTTCTGCTTGTTCATGGACGTCCTCTGGAGCTCCAGAGCAATTTTATCAATCTCGTTCTGGATGCCCACCAGCTTCTGGTTGACCTCGTCGATCTTCTGAGTCAGGTAGACGGCCTCTTTGCTGTCGGGGTTGCTGAGGATCTCGGCCGAGGCCATGAAGACGGCCTCCAGGATGGGGTGGAGCTGGCCCACGGTGGAGGCCAGCACCTCGGAGGCCTGCCCCATGATGTCTACTCCTTTCTCTATCTTGTCCTTGTTCTCCACCAGCCAGTTTGCCACACTGTTCATGGTTGCGTACCTTGCTAGCTTAAAAGACCAGCTGGAGACGTTTCTGAAAAGCAAACCAAGCGTGAAACTCAATCATTTGTACGATGCATGAGTGCGTGCATGAGTTGAGCGCACGACCAATCAAGCTGTGCTCTGCGTGCTCTACCGCTTGCCATCGTGAGGTTGGCTACATCAAGTAGGACTTCTTCAAGATGAATTGAATACTTTCTTAGAGCTTAGAAAACCTGTTCACGACCTTCTAAATATGTTTTTAACATTAGAGCCCTCTGCAGTCACCTTTACACTCATATTACCCAATATAGTTGACGTAATAGGAGCAAATAAGACATAAATAAGACATAATATAGACATGTTAGCATTGGGGGAGTTCCTTGTTCTTCCTTTTTTACTTCCTGTTCTGTACAGTACTTCCTGTGGTGGCTAGTGTCCCATCAGTGTCACATTACTGACACCTACTGATCATTGCAGAATACTACATTCCATGGCTGTTTTTCGATGGCTTAAAACTGCTCGAAAAGTGACATCTTTGAGTGTGCAGTTGCGTCATTACCTCTTTTTGCCTCTCACACAAAAAACGTAAGAGACATATAAATACGTCTTTGGGGTCGGGCGTTTGGGTTTATAAAAACGCATAAATACGTCTTTGGTATTGAATGAGTTCATATATTTTTGAAAAACCGTGATTGAGTGAAGCCGCAAATTCCAAGCGCGAACCGGCAAGGGACAAGTGCACTAGCATAAAGTAAATGTTAATATTTGACAGTTGGGCTGCGTTATAAATGTATTTTTTGCATGATTCCAACTGTTTTCAACATTTAGTCGAGTGAAAATTGATGAATTTGCATGTTTCCTACCGACCCAGATAAGCGGAAGAAAATAGTTGGGCGGATGCAAAGAAATGTTAATAAATGGGACTAAGACGTATTTGAAGGAGAATGAAAGTAATCCCTCGTTTATCGCAGGTTAACTGGTTGCAGAGCCAACTGTGATAAGTGAATTCCCACAGAGCAGGATTCCTTTATTTATAAATTGAATATTTTTGCAGCTGTTTACGACCTTCTAATTACGGTTTTTAACATTATTAGAGCCCTCTAGACATGAAATAACACCCCTATGGTCACCTTTACACTCAAAATAAGACATAAATAAGACTTGTGCTCGTGTGTGTTGCTGTAAATGTGTTCTGGTGCCAGGGGAGTTGAGTAGGGGCCAAACAGGAAGTGACGTCGGGTTCAGAGTTGAGTTACGGCCGCAACAGTAGCCCGTGTTAGGGATCATGGGTGCCTGCGGTGAGATCGTTCAAACCTACAATAAAAACCTCTTGTTCGAGTCTGGTGCTTGTGTGTCTCACCCGACATTACAGTAGCATTACTGACACCTAGTGACCAGTGTAGAATACTACATAGCATCACTATCATCTTTGAACGCGTCTTCTGAATGCCTTCTAGTATTTTACTTCATTTAGCCATTTTATGCTAGATTGAAATAATGCTGTATTCAAATGAATGTAGCCGTGGAACAGGAAGGGCAAAGTGGCGAGGGATTACCGTATCCTCGGCTTTTTCTTGTTGTCCTCTTAAAGAGCAACCAGTAAAAAAACTCCAAAGGAGTCAGTGCCTCACCAGCCATGAACCTCACTGCATGTCACTGGCTCCAGGTCATGTCTGCACATGTCGCCATCCAGTTTCATTTTTGTGCCGCACCCTCGCAGCCTCACACACACGCACACACACACGGATGTTCGTCCACTGCAAAGATCATCAACATTGTGTGTGTGTGTGTGTGTGTGTGTGTGTGTGTGTGTGTGTGTGTGTGTGCTTAATGAGTTATGACGCATTGTGCAACGTTTTTGCGCTCTTTGGTGTGCTTGGTCATTTTTATCCTGAACGACCAAAGCAAACACAGATGTTCACAACATCGGGAGGGGGGAAAGGTGGGGGTTTACGCTTGCTAAGTATCACGTTCAGCTGAAAATACACCAGAGAGATGATCTAACTTGCTGCTGTCCTCCCTGGAGTCAATATTGTGTTAGGGAAAGAAAGGCACACCCAAAAAGCCTGGCAGATAAAAAAAAAAAAAAAAAGGCCGTCATGCGCTGCACTTGTCCAACCTTGTAATCACCCCCTCACTTGGGCCTCCACCCACACACACACACACACACACACACACACACACGGTAGGTATGTTATTATTGTATGCAGAAAAGACAAATAAGGGTTTGTTTATGCCACCACACACACGCGTCACTGGTTCACAAGTTTATGGATAATCAAACACAACCAAAGATCCTTCATGAGTCTTGGTAAAGCTGCTTTTCCTTGCACACGTCTACAGCACGAGTGTACAGACCTTTTCCGGTGAGGGCCACAAACAGCAAAATTGAAGGACACGCACTCTGATGTGCATTAAAGGCCCTGAATGTAATGTAGGTCAATATATGCTAAGCTAACAGACATCAAACATCACCCGTGTCACACATGACAAAGCAAATTAGCCTAATCTCATAATGTACTGTATCTTAAATAATATGCCCAAGGCCATTAAAGAACAAGCTGCAGGCCGAAAAAAGCCGCCCAGGGGGCCCACAATTTGGACACCCCTGCTTTACCGGCAGAAAAGCAGTGAAGCAGAGAAGCAAAACCACCAACAAACACAAAAGTAAAGTGAAGTGTTTTAAAGGTGGCAAGAGGAGAAGGGCGAGGCCCCTCTCAGTGTGCGATCGCACAGATTGTCGGGCTTTTGAAACACAAAATCAACCCCCCCTCGTCCTCCCAGAGGAGTGACTCCTCTGCTGTGCAGGCTGTGGCCTTGACGACGCTGCCGTCATGATCTTCATTTCAAATCTACACTTTCCACTCATACACGGTGAAATTAGTCAAGTACGAAAAGTTTTTATCTTTCTGTTTTTAGACATTTTAGGGCATCATAAGGCGCTTTACAAACAAGTCTAATTCTCCTTTAGACATTTCAGGCTGTCATACACAGTGAAAATTGTGCTTTACAAACACGTCTTTTTGTCTTTTTTAGACATTTCAGGCTATCTAAACGATCTAGTCCCTTTTTAGACATTTTATGGCGTCATAAGTTTGATACCCAGTAAAAGCATGGTGCCATAAACGAGTCTAACTCTCTTTTTTTGACATGTCAGGTGATCCTCACGTCCAAAAGGGAACTTGCGGCTGAAAAATCCTAGTAAATGTTGACGTCTGCAGCAAAAAAAAGTCAGCTTTTGATGCTAAGGTGCGTTACTGAGCTAATAATGGCGACGCTAAAACAAGGAAGCAAACTCACCTTCTGTGGTTAAAATGTTCTCCCAAGTTGCGCAGTAATCCAGCTGGGAATGTGAGCGCCAGCCTCCGTGGGATGTATATATGCATTCTCTCTCTCCCTCCCGCCCTCCCTCCCTGTGTCTCGTCACTCCCCCTCTGGAACTCCTCCATCCTTTCCCAGCATTCCAGGGCAGAAGCCAATGGATGGGACGGACGGAAGGACGGCACTGAAAGAGATAACATCCTGTAAACACTCACCATGCAGGGACACGCAGCACCAGTATGTGTGTGTGTGTGTGTGTGTGTGTGCAAAAAGTGAGAAAGGGGGCCACTTGCAGCCGGGTCACCCCCCTCAAGACAAAACCCTCCTTGTTGTGGCTAGTAGCCGGTTGCCACGGCAACCACACCCCCGTCCTACTCCAACCATCACGCTGAAGTTGCTCGGTAAACATAACCACGACTTCCACGGAAGCCATCGGGGACGGAAGGCTATTGGTCGGTGGCGTCACGCTTTGAGGACAAGGATGCGGGCTGAAGAATCGGTCGGTCACAGCGCCGCCTGATGAAAGACTGCCAGTGTCTCTGCAGGCTGACGCCATGAGGCAACAGGCTGCTTTGTCGCACATCTTGATGCCGTGTCACGACGCTCTGTAGTCTGAAAACAGCACCTCAAGTTCTAACCGTCAGCACCATCAATTCCAACCAAACACACAAGAACCGCTGTTGAATCTTAAGGGGGCTCTTAAGGACAAAAAATGTTTTGAGTAAGCAATTTATTGCAAAGAAGCATGAAAGTGAAATCGGCTTTTCATCAGCTGATCAAATGTAGCAGCAGAGCCTTTAAAAGGCAAAATATTGGCAAAATTGTGGACTGCATGTGATTTAGTGTCGGGTATTCACACTGTCATGATCTCTTGATGGCAAAGGCAAAAAGCTTAAAAAGCTCGCCAATGCTGCTGAGGTCGGACGCGGTGAGGCAGTCATCATTCCAAACGTCTTCAAAGATCCTGACGGTTACGGAACCCCAAAAAATGCCATCGGCCCTGAGCTGGAGGACCTGATTAGCTGTCTGTCAAGACACAGGAGCATCCAAGGCTCTAATGAAGGTTGTAACTGGTGAGACAGTGGATGCCCTCCGTGATGCCATCTTCACCACCTGGAGCACCATTGCCACCAGCCTCCTGGAAACATGGGCACCAAGCATGGCAAACCCACTTTTGAGGTGATTAACAGGAATGGCGCAGCTACTCATTACTGACTCCTTTTTTCAACATTTTATTTCTCTTTTAAGGGTGTTTGGGGTTTTTGCACTATGGTCGTATACTTTTGATCAGCCGATGAACAGCCTATTTCACGTTAATGCTTGTTTGCAATAAATTGCGTACTCGACATTTTTTTTTTCTTCTTGCATTTTCCAACAAAGATCCAACAGTGCAAAATAAACTCTTGCAATTTTTCAGCTGGTCTTAACATTTTGATCAGGAGTGTTCGCTGCAACACGTGTTTGGAGCTACCATCCACGATCACATCATTCGGCATTTGATGGAACATTAAAGAGCATTAACTCTGTTTGGCTTTTTTCGCACGCTAACTTTTCGCCCCCACGAGAAGGAGCAGTCCAACAGGGGGCGGAGAGGAAAAAGTTCATATAAAGTTGCAAAAAACGTTTTTTTTTTGCTTTTACTCTTAACAGTGCTTAACTTCTTTTTACACTTGAAGGACAGAAACACGGACATTCGGACCAAATGTTTTGTCAAAACGTGACATTAGTTTACACTTGAATGACAGCTAAAAATTGTAAAATGACTTTTATTTCAACACTCCTTGTGTTATTAATTGCAAGTGCTAACATTACAGTTGTGGTTGCTTGTGGTTGTTAGCTCCTTAAAGATTTGCCTGAAGAGTTTATGGTGACAGGACGAAGGGGTGAAATCATTTCTTAATCATTTCTTGTGTCCAACCTCGTAGGTTGATCATTAAAAACTTTTGTGAGCGCGTTTAAATGAGAGAAATGTCAGAAAATGTTCATGCCTGCCTGAGAAAAGTGTATAAAGTGTATGCTGAGGTGTTTTACAGCCTTAAAACATATAAAATCATTGTAAAAAAATTAAGTTGGCTACTTCGCGGAGTTCACTTATTCCGGGCTAGTTTGGGAACACATCCCCCGCGATAGACGAGGGAACACTGTATATATATATATATATATATATATATATATATATATATATATATATATATATATATATATCTCCGTTATTTGCTACTGCAATTGTTTTGAGTGTCTTGGGGTTTGAGGCATTGGGTTCCACTGTAATTGTTGCCTTTTTTTTGATCAAGGTACTCCAGTCAAACACTGGTTTTCGTTCGGATTTGTTGAAAATCTTCCCCAAAATTTAGCCTGGGTTTGTGTCCACTCAGTCTTCGTACAACCTTACACGTAACAATCTTGTCAGTGTGCCCCGTACCGGAATCGAGTGCCCAGACAAAGCAACCTATGCATTGTTGACTCTCTAGCCCGTGCATTTTTCATGGAGTGCGACTGCGGAAAAACTCGCCAAAAAGTTTCGAGTGGCAGCGATTTCATAAAGTAGGTGAGCGACACTTGTGAATTCAATGTCGCCAGGAGTACACATCAACAATAACGTCCATGCATTCCTCATTTCGAATGATTTCACGTTGTTTTCTGCATGCAAAACTCTAATTATTCTCTAGGAAATGTATCTTTTGTTCATATTTTGGTGTCTTTAACGGATTCATTATCATTGTGACTATTGGTACCCTCTAATAAACCCCATCCCTGTGTCATTTGTATTGCATCTCTGTGTGGAGCGTGCCATTCCTTCTGTCCTTTTGCTGGTCTTGCCTTTGTGACGAGACATGACAAATGGCTTCTTATTGACCAGCTTTTATCTCTTTGACCTTAGCCAGCATCAAATGTTTCCTCCTGACCACACGATGCCTCCTCATCTGATGGGAGCAGCCCCCCAGTGGCTCCTTGGTCAGGATAAGACTACTTAAAGATAAATGTTGCTTCAAGTACCCCAAGACCACCTTGGCTTGAAGATATTTTGATCCAAATCTGCAATCATCAGGATGCTGCAGCCACATTACCACCCACACTCATCACTCGTAATGCAAAGTGCAGCCGCTAATGGAAGAACAGCTTCTTAGTTATTACGGGGTTATTTCATAGCGCTGTCATGGAGGGTTTGGATATCGCCTGTGGGAATTCTATGAATAAATCTGCCACTAAAGTCATGTCAAGCACTGAGCAACATGCAATACTGTATGTACTGTATGCATACAGTATGTAAGAACGTTGAACCCAGCAAAATCATCAGAAATCTTGTCAATTTTCCACCTTAAGACCCCTTTGCAACATCCCTACCCAGGCTTTCAACAAGGTAACACGGCTGCATCTCTGGAAATGGGACTACTGTACAGTAATACGGGTTGAATACTGTTATAGCTCAAGGGTTTGGCTTTGGCTTCTGGACCAGTCCAACCGGCTCACAGCCAGAGCGACAATAAAAAAGTTGTAGGCGCCATCAGGTGTCTCATATTTCCTAACCTAAAGGGAGGTCATACAGGTAGATAACACCAACACAGAAACCGGGGGTGTCCAAAGTGCAGCCCGAAGGACCCTTGTGGCCCACATCTGTTTTTTTATTGGTCTGCAGCACATTCTAAAAATATAATTTAACAAGAAAAATCATATTTAAAAAAAAATGAAACCAACAAATGCAAAAATGAAAAAAAAACAGCTGAAATTATTGAAAGAAAAATATTGAAAAATATTGAAAGAAAAAAGTTGTAATTTTAAGCCAATAACAAAAAATGATGTCATTTTAGTATCATAAAGTTGAAATATTAAAAAAGCACGTTATGTTTTCAAGTCATAATATGAGAAACAACCAAAGCAACAAATTAACTTGTAATTTTTGGAAAATTTGTTTGCGGAAAAATTTCTAATATTCTGAGAATAAAGTTATAACTACAAGAAGAATATTTACAAGTTGAAATAGTTTGAAAATTAAAAAAAACAATTTTACAAGAATTAAGTCAAAATGTTAAAAGGAAAAAGAAAATAAACCACAATTTTACAAAAAGAAAAATTGTCATTTTAGTAGTATAGAGCTGAAATACCAAAGAAAAAATGTAAAAACAATTGAAAAAATTAAAATTAAAAAAACATTTTAAAAAAAGTTGTAATATTATGAGAAACAAACTACACAAAATAAAGCTGTAATTTTTGGAAAATTAGGTTGGGGAAACGTAATAATATCATGGGAACAAAGTCACATGTTTATGGGAACAAAGTCACATTTAATATTGCGAGAAGAACATTTAGGAAGATGATTTGAGAAGAAAGTTGGAACATTTGGAAAATGACAAACATCCGTGTGACGATGCAGAGCAGCAGCATCGTAACCTGTCATCAAGGCGAGGTCTCGGGTCTCCCGACAGGTAAAAGCAGCCTTACCATCTCCCGCTCGCTGAAGATCCGCTCCACTCCCTGAAACCTGGCGACCGGGCGGTCGTGAGAAACCTGCACAGGACGGGAGCGTTCCAGGTGTTGCTGACCACACACACAGCCGTGAAAGATGCCGGTAGAACCGCCTGGATCGACGTCAGCCACCGCAGGGGGTGTACTGTGTTGTTTGGAAAGTTGCACGCATACTGCACTCCTATCTTCAGGCTTGTAGCGGGCAGTCATGTCTCCAGTCTGTTTTTTTCTGATAAGAATGCTTCTGAAGAGGAGGACACAGCTTGATGACCTTGTGCTGACTGAAGCTGGAACTCCCTTCTCGGGATTGTAATGCTAAATATTTTTATTCAACAAATTGTCCCCCTCTGTTGCAGTTACATAATTTGTCCACAAGGTTGAACTATCTTAAAAATGGTGCAAAAACTATCCTTTAACTTTAAAATGGTCAGTTGCCATTACACAATGTGGCCACTAGGAGGAACTGTCTGTAAAATGTGGCGCTCATCATTTGGCTTCAAGGTTGAATGGTCTAGATTTAGAAAACTGTGCAGAAATCGGGCAAATTGTACAATTGTCAGTTGCAATTACAGCATGTGGCCACCAGGGAAACGTGCGCTTCAGCTGCAGTTCCAGAGTTTGACCACTAGGCGAACTATCTATCCGTTGCTTCATAGTGACGCGATATTGCTGCCTGAGGTGTTTTCAACAAAGATGTTGGTGACACCGGGCTAAAGCACAAATGAAGACCCTGGAGTTCAAAAGCAGTGTTTAATTGTCTTCATGGATATGTGGTGAGAACTGCAATGACAGAAAATAAACTCCATCTCAACACATGGAGCCATTACAACACAAAATGCATCGAGCTTATTCAACCACGTTGGCAAAATAAGCATTAATGTCCAAACGTGTCCAAATAAACTCTACAGTCAAACTTACAGCACTGCTGCGTGATAATTCAACGTGGAACACTGGCGATAACCGGAAGTACACCGGAAGTACGGCAACCGCAACCGGAAGTGTATTTTAGATTTAACATTTTTTATTACGTTCGTAAATAAACCATGAATTATTCACCTAAACAACTTCTACTCACTTTTAGCAACATATAAATATTATTAGCATTATTTATTTAAACCCATTAACTTATTTATTTAGAAAGATTATTAGCTAAGCTACAACTCTGACACATAGCACATATATTTCAACAGGAGGTCTAGGCCTGCGTCACTGCAGATGTTTCCAGGCCACACACGACAGGACATGTGGCGACCGGCTCAACAGATGGCGAGGCCGAGAGGGAAGACACTCGCTTCCTCTGCTCCCTCCGGCGCTCATTTGATGGGAAATCCAAAGCGACACAAGTCCTGTCCTGAGTCGGCGCTCGTCATCTCCTCCTCAGCCTCAACTCTGACCTTTGGGAGACGCCCACGCGTAGTGATGTACAGTGCCGTCAGCGAGAGGACTCGGGTCCATCCGTCACTTTTCTCTCGGGTCGATACGGAGCGAGATGTGAGGAAAGAGATAAAGGCTGGGAGGAAGTCTTATTGATCTTTGGCATCAAACCACCTTCAGGATCCGCCACTGCAGAAGAGCCAATTCTTCTTATTGGCGGACATGTTGGTTAATGAGATCATTCTTATTCACTTTACCGCGGCTTGTTTTACTTAAAGAGACGGGCAAGGACCAATCCGCTAAATGTCACTCGAGGGGAAGCTTCAGTTCAGTCCAAAGAAAACAGAAAACAAGGGAGAATAAAGTTCCAAGAATCAAGCCACAGTCTACGGGAGAGTCGTGGTCGCAGGTTGGAAAATTCACCTTATCAGCTGCAAGTACTAACGTTACAGTGGATGCTAGCAAGGTGGAGCTTGAAGTTCAAATAAAGTCGTAACATCAACAGCAAAGATTTTCAAGGAAGTTGCGGTTTTACAAGATAGAAGTCATAATATTACAAAAAAAACTTAAGTTTTTACAAGAATGCGGTCGTAATATTACAGGTCCTCGTTTTACTAGAATATTGTCATCATATTACAAAAAAGTTGGAATTTTGCAAGGAAGTCGTAACTTTAACAAAAAAGTTGATTCAAGAAAGTAGCCGTCTTATGAAAATGACGTCGTAATTTGAGATGACGTGCTCGTTTTATGGGATTAAGGTTGCAATGTGACAGGAAAAGTCTTCGTTTTTCACGAGAATGTGGTCGTAATATTAGAATATATACAAGTCCTCATTGAATGAAAGTAGCGTCATCATATTACAAGAACAAGCTGTCATTTTTACGGAAATGAAGTCGGACTATCACGAGAAGAAATTCATATTATGAAGTTGATATTTTATATAATAAAGATATATAATTAGAGATTTATTATATATAAAGATGTTGTGACAAAAAAAAGCTCAGTTTACAATAAAATCGTAACATTTACAGAAAAGATTTCAACAAGGTTCTACGATATTTTATATTATATATATTTATATATATTATATTATCTTTGTCATATTTATATCGTACAAATACAATACAATACGATATAAATATGACAAAGACATTCTTAATATTTACAGGAATGTTACAGGAATGTTTACATTTTATAAGAACAACATCAAATTACAACAAAAAGTTGGAATTTTATGATAAAAAATATCATTTTACAAGGAAGTCATAACATTAATGAGAAATATTTTTCAAGAAAGTAGCAGTTTTACGAAAATAAAGCTGTAAAATGAGACTTTACGGGATCAAAGTCGTAACGTTACAAGGGAATTCTTCATTTTATGAGAGTAGCGTCAACATCACGAGAAAAAGTTGTCATTTTACAAGAACAAAAAAGTCGTAATATCAGTTCTTACTTTACGAGAATAATTAGTACAAAAAAGACGGAATTTTATACAAAATAAACTATTTTACAAGAAAGTTGCAATAGTAACAACAAAGTCTATTCAAGAAAGTTGCAGTTTTATGAAAATAAAGTCGTAAAATGAGATAAAGCGTTAGGATTAAAGTCGTTATATTACAAAGAAATTATTCACGTTTACAAAGTCCTAATTTTATGAGAATGGCGTCAAAACTTTGCAACAAAGTTGTCATTTTATGAGAAGAAAAAAATCTGTAACATACGGAAAAGATTTTTCCAGAAAGTTTCCTAAAATCACAAAACCACACCCTTTTAGAAATGAACACAGTGAGTGTTGATCCAATCAGCTTATTTGTGGTTCGTATCTCCTTCCTGTGGATTAGTGAGACCATGTTTTACTCCTTTGCTATGTTCTATGCAGTCATCCGCCACAAGAGGACGCTGCAGCTTTACTGTGCTGGCATGGCGCCATTTGCGGTAATAGTTCACATGTGATTAATGACGGAGTTTCCTACACAACATTTCTTACGTTTTCTTCTCTCTTCAGACTCACTTTGAGAAATTATTTAGAAATGGGGGGTGCGGGGGACCTTATCTGATCCACTCTTATTTGCTGACGACTAGAAAGGGAAGATTAGTCCTGTGGATGCTGCTTCTGGTCTCTTTCACTTTCTCTTTCTGGCGCTTTCATTCCCACTCTGTGTGTGTGTGTGTGTGTGTGTGTGTGTGTGTGTGAGTGTTTACTGGTCTGCAGCAGTACGAGCGAAGTGATTGGCTAACATAAGAAACCAGCAGAAAGAAGTCTCACCGTGTGTATCAACACTTGAACACAGTGAAGACATTCCAGCAGGAAATGATTTGTTACTGTCGACATCGATGTTACGTCACCGTTATTATTGTTGCCATTACTGTTGTTGTCATGACCGTTGCTGTTGTTACTGTTGATACCGATGTTACGTTACTGTTGTTATCGTTGTTTGTTGACATCAATGTTATGTTACTGTTGTTGTTATCGTTGTTTGTTGACATCAATGTTACGTTACTGCTGTTGTTATCGTTGTTTGTTGACATCAATGTTACGTTACTGCTGTTGTTATCGGTGTTTTGTTGACATCAATGTTGGGTTACTGTTGTTGTTATCGTTGTTTGTTGACATCAATGTTACGTTACTGTTGTTATCGTTGTTTGTTGACATCAATGTTACGTTACTGCTGTTGTTATCGTTGTTTGTTGACATCAATGTTACGTTACTGCTGTTGTTATCGGTGTTTTGTTGACATCAATGTTGGGTTACTGTTGTTGTTATCGTTGTTTGTGACATCAATGTTACGTTACTGTTGTTGTTATCGTTGTTTGTTGACATCAATGTTACATTACTGCTGTTGTTATCGTTGTTTGTTGACATCAATGTTACATTACTGCTGTTGTTATCGTTGTTTGTTGACATCAATGTTACGTTACTGCTGTTGTTATCGTTGTTTGTTGACATCAATGTTACGTTACTGCTGTTGTTATCGGTGTTTTGTTGACATCAATGTTGGGTTACTGTTGTTGTTATCGTTGTTTGTGACATCAATGTTACGTTACTGTTGTTGTTATCGTTGTTTGTTGACATCAATGTTACATTACTGCTGTTGTTATCGTTGTTTGTTGACATCAATGTTACGTTACTGTTGTTGTTATCGTTGTTTGTTGACATCAATGTTACGTTACTGCTGTTGTTATCGTTGTTTGTGACATCAGTGTTACGTTACTGCTGTTGTTATCGTTGTTTGTTGACATCAATGTTACATTACTGCTGTTGTTATCGTTGTTTGTGACATCAATGTTACGTTACTGCTGTTGTTATCGTTGTTTGTTGACATCAATGTTGGGTTACTGTTGTTGTTATCGTTGTTTGTTGACATCAATGTTACGTTACTGCTGTTGTTATCGGTGTTTTGTTGACATCAATGTTACGTAACTGTTGTTGTTATCGTTGTTTGTTGACATCAATGTTACGTTACTGCTGTTGTTATCGTTGTTTGTGACATCAATGTTACGTTACTGTTGTTGTTATCGTTGTTTGTTGACATCAATGTTACGTTACTGCTGTTGTTATCGTTGTTTGTGACATCAATGTTACGTTACTGTTGTTATCGTTGTTTGTTGACATCAGTGTTACGTTACTGTTGTTGTTATCGTTGTTTGTTGACATCAATGTTGGGTTACTGTTGTTGTTATCGTTGTTTGTGACATCAATGTTACGTTACTGTTGTTGTTATCGTTGTTTGTTGACATCAATGTTACATTACTGCTGTTGTTATCGTTGTTTGTGACATCAATATTACGTTACTGTTGTTATCGTTGTTTGTTGACATCAATGTTACATTACTGCTGTTGTTATCGTTGTTTGTGACATCAATGTTACGTTACTGCTGTTGTTATCGTTGTTTGTTGACATCAATGTTGGGTTACTGTTGTTGTTATCGTTGTTTGTTGACATCAATGTTGGGTTACTGTTGTTGTTATCGTTGTTTGTTGACATCAATGTTACGTTACTGCTGTTGTTATCGGTGTTTTGTTGACATCAATGTTACGTTACTGTTGTTGTTATCGTTGTTTGTTGACATCAATGTTACGTTACTGCTGTTGTTATCGTTGTTTGTGACATCAATGTTACGTTACTGTTGTTGTTATCGTTGTTTGTTGACATCAATGTTACGTTACTGCTGTTGTTATCGTTGTTTGTGACATCAATGTTACGTTACTGTTGTTGTTATCGTTGTTTGTTGACATCAATGTTACATTACTGCTGTTGTTATCGTTGTTTGTGACATCAATGTTACGTTACTGTTGTTGTTATCGTTGTTTGTTGACATCAATGTTACGTTACTGTTGTTGTTATCGTTGTTTGTTGACATCAATGTTACATTACTGCTGTTGTTATCGTTGTTTGTGACATCAATATTACGTTACTGTTGTTATCGTTGTTTGTTGACATCAGTGTTACGTTACTGTTGTTGTTATCGTTGTTTGTTGACATCAATGTTACGTTACTGCTGTTGTTATCGTTGTTTGTGACATCAATGTTACGTTACTGCTGTTGTTATCGGTGTTTGTTGACATCAATGTTGGGTTACTGTTGTTGTTATTTTTCCATTGTTGTTGTTACCGTTATTCTTGCTGTTCCCGGTACTGTTGTTATTGTTGTTACTGTTAATACTGATGTTCCATTACTGTTGTCATTGTTACTGCTTTTGCTGTTGTTCCGCTACGGTTGCTCCATTGCCGTTGTTACCAATGTTACCGTCGTGTTACTGACACAAGAGCGTGTGCGAAGGAGCAAAGGGGGGGGGGGTTGCACTGTATGTGAACAAGCGGTGGTGTCATCCTGGGCACGTGAACGTTGAAATGTTCTTCTATACGGCATTTTTAAATTGGTTTTCATTATAGGGAAAAAACCTGATACCGATATCTACCGATATCACATTTCCATGCCAATATTGGGATGATAATATTATCAGGCATCCCTGGTTACTGCTGTTCTTGTTGTCACTGAGGTTATTGTTGTTACCGTTGTTCTAGTTCTCTCTGTTCCTGTTGTTGCTGTCAAATACGCAAACGAGTCGTATTTGCAACCTCTGAGGGAGCTGCTGAGTCGTGATGTGGAAGCAGCAGCCAGCGAACAAACGTTTGAAGGCTTTTTATCCGATTAGAAGAGTCAAAGAGCAGGCGAGCCGCTCGATGAGGCGTAATAACATTAGCCTGAGCGCCGGGATGCGCCTAGACGGGCTGCCAGAGAGACCCGAGCATCGATCCGCTCGGCCCTGCGGGGCCACTCGGACGCGCTCGCCTGGATCCGCTCTTTCATTTGTTCATGAAATATTGATATTGGACGCTATCTGGTGCATCATACTTGTGTTGTGTAGTAAGTTGACGTGTGTGTGTGTGGGGGGGGGGGGGGGGGGGGGGGCATCCTGCAGCAAAGCCTTTCTCACGAGAAAAGCTGCTGCAGTTGAAGGCAGCACGATCAGACGAGACGATCTTTGCTCCTGGTGAGTCAAGACGCTTGGCTGGAATGAACGTTATACGAGCTGACGGCGCCCTCTGTCTGCAAACACCCTGCGGTGCATCCTCGCGTGACAAGGACCAACCTGGCTGGAGACCGCAGGAGATGCCAAGTGTGGCTCGGGTGTGATGGAAGCTCCTGTCAGTAAACGGATGCTTAAAGTCTTCCCCTCCTGGCACTCAGCAACAGCCTTTTTACGAGGGGCCCCAGGGAGGGGGGCGTGGGGTTCGGATCAATACTTGTTACCTTGGCGAAGGCCGCATGACCACTAATGAATCCAGTGGCTTCCAGAGCAGCATGCCTGCACTCCGCTCAGCCACAAACGCTGGATAATCATCTCCTATCCCCCAACTCTGCTCTTCAACTACAATCCAGCCCGTGGAGGATCTTTGACTGCTGATTTTGACATCTGTTCTTTGAAAAAAAACAAAAAACAGCAGAGCCTTCCTCTCCTGTAGCGGATCTTTGAGCTGCATTTTTAAAGCAGATGCTTAAAAACAGCAGAGCCTTCCCCCCTGGGGAGGATCTTTGAGTTGCATTTTTATAGTAGTTCCTTAAAAAAGAGCACAGTGCTACTGTCATACATGGAGGAGCTTTCACTATTGCAATACCAGCAGAGTCTTCCTGTCCTGTAGAGGATCTTTGACATGTTTTTGCAGCAGGTCCTTAAAAACAGCAGTGCTTTTATCGCCTATAGAGTATCTTTGACTTGCGTTGTTGCTTTAGTGCTCCCATCATTAGAGGATCTTTGACTAGCGTGTTTGCAGTCGGGACCGAAAAACAGCAGAGCACTCCTGTCATGTACAGGATCTTTGACCAGTGTAAACCATCCATCCATCTTCTATGCCGTTTATCCTCATTAGGGTCGTGGGTATGCTGGAGCCTATCCCAGCTGACTTTGGGCGAGAGGCGGGTACACCCTGGACTGGTGGCCAGCCAATGGCAGGGCACATATAGACAAACAAGCATTCGTACTTGTGGACAATTTAGAGTTGCCAATGAACCTAACATGCATTTTGTGGGTTTATCGACACAATGAGAATAAAAGCAAAGGCAGAAGTCCCCCCAACACCGCACCTTCCAATTTAGAGTGTGAGGTTTGGGATTACGGTTAAAGTTTAGGCTTAGTAATCATGAAAAAGCGTGTAAAAATGGTTCCATCAGTACATGTCAGCGTCACGCGTGCGATTACGCGTCAGGATCTTTGCAGGCGGAGGCTTCCACTTACAGCCGAGCTGCTGAAGAGCGTCTGGATGTGCTGAGATATGAAACTCCGTGGCGCTGAAAGCTAGCATCCTGCTAAGATAAGCACTTTGCAGCTGGTCTGCAGGGTATTAACCCCGGCGGCCAAACGCTGCGGTCAGGAAATGCTGACTTGGGTGCAAATGGGGAATTAAATTAGTCGCTGCGGCGCAGCCTCGTTAAATCACATTTGTGCTGAGAAAAAGCAAAGCGTATTAGATTAGCCTCGCCTTTACATCCATAAACAACGGGTACAAACACGATGCTAATCAACTGACAGGAAGCAAAACAACCGCACGGGATATTTAACATGCACTGACTTTATTGAGTCCGAGAAACCAGTCAATAGGCAAGATTTGAATACACACTTCTGCTTCTTTGTGTCACCTCGTGTGAGGTTATGGATTAAAACATCTTAAGTGAGCGATGGCTGGCTTGACATTCAGAAAAACAACGAAAAACGGAAGTTACTAGTCGGCAAATGCATTTTAATGCAGGGATTTTAGCGTAGGCGGAATGAAAGAAAACGTAAAACAGCTCCCCTGCAGGACAGTCGGCTAAATGCATCATGCTTTTTAACCGTTATCTTATCTGGGAATCCCTCGTTTATCACGGTTAACTGGCTCCAAACCCGACTAAGATAGGTTAATTTCTGGCAAGTAGGATTCCTCTACAGCAGGGGTCTCAAACTCGCGGCCCGCGGGCCATTTGTGGCCCACCAAATCTTGTGGCCCGCGACTGGACATTGAAGAGTAGTGTAACTGCAGGCCGCAACATCCAGGCAAGCTCAGTGTTACTTCCATACTTCCAGGGGCAAGAAAACACCAACACTGAACTAACAGTGGTGTTATCACATGGATGTATTGGGAATGGTATCGTATCGTGAGGCACCCTGAGATTCCCAACCCTACTCCCAATACTTGATGCGGCCCTGCCTCACCCAAACTCTACCTCCACTGGCCCCCAGTCAAATTGAGTTTGAGACCCCTGCTGTACAGGATGACCAACTACACAAACATACGACACAAAAAGGCAACCTCTTCTGTGATTCACGATTGGCAATAATGCCAACTAAACAATAAACATATTGATTTGATTTAGCAGGCATGACTCGCTACACACTGTTCAGCTGGAGCAGCGCTCGAGGTTCGGGACTTCAGCAGAACCACCAGAGTGTGCGGTCCGTTTTTCTTCGTGGAGACTTGGCTGTGAGACATGCTGGTGTGGGCAGTGAAGGGCGCTCGGAAACAAAGTGCTCGCTAGATAAGTTAGCGGCTAATATCAGTTTAGTTTAGCAGGAAATTGCACAAAAAGCACACTGAGTTGGTCACACAAACACACGATGTGGTTGTTAAAGCTACAGAACCATTGCAGCCATTTGAGAACAGATGTTTCACTAAAAAAGTTGTACTTTTTGCAGTACAGCAACCTCTCGCCACGTCACGCTTCGAATATCGCAGCTTCACTCCATCGCGGTTTTAAAAAATACATGAGACAATAATTCATGCTGTTTTGTGGTTCATGTTGCCCACTAGTCAAAATGATTCATATTGAAGTATTTTTAGCATTTTCAAGCATAAAAATGACTAAATTAAGGAAAATACAAATGTAAGGCATTCAGAGGACACACTCAAAAATGATATGTAGTATTCTACACTGGTCACTAGGTGTCATTAATGTTACATTGATGGCACAATAGGCACCGCAGGAAGTACAAAAAACAACAAGGAGCTCTCCCAATGTCTTATTATGTCTATGATGTTAGGTAACAGGAGTGTAAAGGTGACTATGGGGTGTTATTTCATGTCTATAGGGCGCTAATAATGTTACGAAAAACGTATTTAGAAGGTGGTAAACAGGTTTTCTGTGCTATCTACAAAAATATTATATGTGTGGAACCAATTAACCGCCATAAACGAGGGATATTTTTCCATTGTTCCATTTCTACCTTTAGAACAAGCCGGCATTTCTTTTTTTTCTTTTTTTAATGGAAAAATGTAAAAATTGAATCGGCTGATATGTCGCTTATCGGAATTTTTCTCTATTGTCTAATATCGGGATTGGTTGGTGGGTCGGAGGCGGGATCATGTCCTCGACATTTTTGAAGCTTTTGAGTGCCTCTTCTCTCTCAGAAGCAAAGTAAACAAATGAGAGATGATAGATTTTTGGCACATTTGGTGCTCATGAAGCGTCATGCTACTGTTAGAACATCATTTTTGGTTTACACTTAAAATTCATTCATTCAAAAAAACAACTTTTGTGCAAAATCCTACTAAATTGTCCATCCTACCAGCGATACTGAGGACCAGGGGTGTCCAAACTATTTCCACTGAGGGCCGCATACTGAAAAATCCAAAGATACGGGGGCCACTTTTACATTAAGAAAAAAAAAACCAACCCAAACAAAACATTGAATATCATGTATATATATATATATTTATACATATTAAATGTATTTATTCATTTTATCAGTGATAATAATATTATTAGTACTTTGAACTGTGTCTCCTTACATTACTTTTGCAAATATATCAACAGTCTACGTTTTTTTCTCATACTAATATGACTTCTTTCATATTTTGACTTTATTATCATAACGTTATAACATTTACCCAGCCTAATTTTCCTAAAATTTCAACTTCATTCTTTGTTTGGTTTGTTTCTTATATATTTATAACTTTTTTCCTCTAATATTTCCACTTTATGCGTTTTTTTGTTAATGTCATGACTTTACTCCCTTCATGTTTTGTCTTTATTCTTGTAAAATGTCTGCTATTTTTGCCATTTTTGCTGTTGTTTTTGAAATGTTATTGTTTAATCATATTTTTAGAATGTGCCGAGGGCCAGTAAAAAAAGCAGTCGCGGGCGATAAATGGCCCCCGGGCCGCCCTTTGGACACCCGTGCTGAAGCCCGTAAGTATAATTGTCATACCGATCTATTACTAAATTTGGGATATTCCATGCGGTGTTAGTCGGCGTGAACGCACACGGCCACATTCTTGTGGCGGTCCCAGTAGTGGCAGTCTTCAGGGAAGCTCCACGCCGCCGCCGACTCCTTGTGGCGACTGACGGCGTGCACCACGAAGCCGCTCAGCTGATTCTCCAGGACCTCCACCACGGCGGGGGCGTTGCCCTTCCTCGCCTGGCCCTCCATCAGCTGCAGAACCGAGTCCCGCGGCACCGGCTGTGGCCGGGTGCTGAAGGACACCACCAGGTTGATGTTGTTCACCTGCAGCACCTCGAACCAGTTGTGTCCCGCCACATGGTGGAAGTGCTCGCCGGCCCGCCAGTTCCGGTAGGTGCTCCCCGCGTGGTTAATGAGGCGCACGGACCAGCTGACCCAGTCGTACTTTTTCACCAGGAAGTCCAGAAGCTGCTGGGTCGTGTCCTGGAGGCTCTCGGTTTGCTTCTCCTGCAGGAGGTGCTGAGCGTCCAGCTTGGCCTGTTCGGGGAAGGCGGCGATGCAGGACTCGATGGTTCTCTTCATGCGGAACTCCATTTCGTCCATCTTGCGGTTCCACTCTTGGATCTTGTCCTGTTCTTCCTCTTGGTTGCGGGTCAAGGCGGAGTGGCCCAGCAGAGCAATCAGGCCCAAGCAGAGGAGCTCCTTGGTGCGCACGCAGAAGTCCTCCAGAAGACGGCGGTTCCTTGATACGTACCTGTCAGCAAAGGACAGCATTTTTACACGTGGTTTCCATGAACCTGAGAATGGTACGCCCTAATCTGGCTTGTCTTTCCACTACTGGTTGTGCACACGCATGCATTTTGTTTACCTTTGTCCCCTCTTAAAGGAACCCCCACCAAGCTCCAGCAGGAGATGATGATGTCTCCAACTGCTTTTCGCTCTGCCCATCTACAGATCCTCCAGCTAGGTTCTAGATCACATGTGTCAAACTCGTGCCCTGGAGGGCCGAGACGCTGCAGGTTTTCTCTCCAACCAGTTTCTTCAGCAGGTGATTTAATTGATGAGCTCCTTCCCTCAAACTGAAGGTGTTGATCATTAAAATCACCTGCTTTAGTGACTGGCTGGAAAGAAAACCTGCAGTGTCTCGGCCCTCCATGGCACCAGTTTGACAACCCTGGTCTAGCTGGTGTTGCTGTGGCTGCTGTTGTCTTCCGTGGCTCTGTCCTCTCTTAAATGAAGCCAAACTAAACATTGGCCGGTGACGTTGTTGTTTTATTTTGTTCTCGCTTATCAATCCAGAGGTTCTCCAACCAGGCCCCAGCAGGTGTCATTGTTGTCTTCTATCATTTTGCTCCCCGTTTTCTCTCCGCTTGTCCCCTCTTAAATTATTCTAAACCAAGCACTAGCTGTTGATGACGATGATGCTGTTTTTTTGTCACCGTTTTTCTCTCTCTGTCCATCTGCAGGTTCTCCAAACAGGTGTTTTGTCTCTGTCCGTCCCTTGTTAAATGCAGCCAAGCTGAGCATTAGCAGGTGACGATGTGTTGTCTTTTGGAACAGATATTTTTCTCTCTGTCCATGCCTCGGTTCTCCAACGGGTTTTCAGCAAGAGCTATTGTTGCTGTCTTCTGTCTTTTTGTTCCCTTGTTTCTCTCTTTCAGTCCCCTCTTAAATGAGGCCAAAGCAAGCACCAGTAGATGATGACGCGGTTGCTGTTGTCTTGCCCTCCTGTCAGGTGTTTTGGTTTGCTTTGAGTTTTCTGTTTTCTTTCTATCTGTCCCCTCTTAAACGAAGCTAAATCAAATGCTAGCTGATAATGTCGGGGTTATCTGTGTTATTGCTTTGTCCGTTGGTTCTCCAACCGGGTTCTAGCAGGTGCTGTACTGTTTGGTAGAGTTCTAAATCCATAACAAAAAAAGTATGAACGTACCTTTCTACCACCTCCAAAATGGACTCTGCAAAGCTGTTGTTCCCCATCAGAGCGTCATAGAGCACAAACAGGTTCTTCTCCCCTCCGCTTCTGGAAAAATGCTCCAAGAAAAGTTTGGTCTTCACCTCCCGGAACTGCTCCTTGGCCTCGATGATGTCCATGTACTTCCTGAACTGGTTCCTGATGTTCTCCTCCACGCTAAAATACTGAGAGTCCAGCCGTCCCTTCTTGATCTCGCAGTCGATGTCCTCCAGCTGGCCGGAGAGCACGTCCAAGCTGTTCCTCACCGTCAGGAACTGCTCTTTCACGTAGAACACCTCCTTGCTGTGGACGTTGTCCAAGGCCAGACGTAGAACGGGGGCGGCCGCCTCACAGAGGGGGAAGAGCTCGCCCACGGCGCTGGCCAACACCTCGGCACCCTTCTCCAACATGTCCATGGCGGCCTCGATGGACTGCTTCTTCTGGGCCACAACCTTCTCCAGTGGACTGCTCATTGTCTGGGAGAGAGGAGGACAAGTCGCCTGTGAAATATTTACCACTTGAAGTGTGTGTGTAGCTTTAATGCTAACGAGCTGTTTGTCCACTTTTGACATACACACTGTAACTACACTTGTCCAACGTAATGGACGCATACAGCGTAGTAGCATGGAGGAGTGGGACAGGAGAACACAAACATTAGCCACACTAGCATAGCGACATGATGCTAAAGTGCTAACATTACATTTTAACAGCAAGTAAGTCTAACATCAGTGATGCTAGCAAAGCTGTATGAGCTACAGTGCTAACTTTACACTCACATTTCAGCCTCAACATCATTTTAGGTTAGTCTGCCATCGCTCCCTAAAGCTAATAACTGGTTGGGCCCCCTTAGCAGCAACAACTGCAATCAAGCGTTGCGATAACTTGCAGTGACTCTCTTCCAGCGCTGTGGAGGAATTTTGCAGAATTGTTGTCATTCAGCCACACTGGAGGCTTTTCCAGCATGAAGCACCTTTTTAAGGTCATACCACAGCATCTCAATAGGATTCAGGTCAGGACTTGGACGAGACCACTCCAAAGTCTTCAGCCATTCAGAGGTGGACTTGCTGGTGTGTTTTGGATCATTGTCCTGCTGCAGAACCCAAGTTGCTTTCAGCTTGAGGTCACCAACAGATGTCCGGCCATTCTCCTTGAGCAGAATTCATGCTTCCATTTATCACAACAAGTCTTCCAGGTCCTGAAGCAGCAAAACATCCCCAGACCATCACACTACCACCACCATATTTTACTGTTGGTATGATGTTCTTTTTCTGAAATGCGCCGTTACTTTGACGCCACAGTTAATGGGACACACACCTTCCAAAAAGTTCAACTTTGTCTCGTCAGACCACAGAGTATTTTCCCAAAGGTCTTGGGGATCATCAAGATGTTTTCTGGCAAAATTGAGAGAAGCCTTAATGTTCTTTTTGTTCATCAGTGGTTTTGGTCTTGGAACTCTGCCATGCAGACCGTTTTTGCCCAGTGTCTTTCTTATGGTGGAGTCATGAACACTAACCTTAACTGAGGCAAGTGAGACCTGCAGTTGTTTGGATGTTGTTGTGGGGTCTTTTGTGACCTCTCGAATGAGACGTCGCTGTGCTGTTTGGGTCATTTTGGTTGGTCGGCCACGCCTGGGAAGGTTCACCACTGTTCCATGTTTTGGCCATTAGTGGATAAAGGCTCTCACTGTGGTTGGCTGGAGTCCCAAAGCTTTAGAAATGGCTTTATAACCTTTTCCACACTGATAGATCTCAATTCATCTCAGTTATGTTTTAACAGGGGGGAGGGGGAAATCATTTTTTCACACAGGGCCATGTAGGATTTTTTTCCCCACTTAACAATAAAAAGTTTTTTAAATGTGTTTGATGATCTGAAACATTTAAGTGTGACCAACATGCAAAAAAATAAAGAAATCAGGAAGGGGGCAAACACTTTTTACACCACTGTAAGTCACTTTGACACAACAGGGGCCCTTTAAGGGTCTGATAGCATGCAAGACTTCCTTCGGCTGTTGCCAAGAATCCTACAATAACGAGGGACTTTGCACGATGAACTTGGTCCTGGGCAGGACCTAAAAAGGCATCCGGTGATGAAGCGGTCCAAGTGACTTGGGGAAAGTGGAGCTACCCCTTCATCATCATCGCTCTCGGGATCATTCTGACCCGGAATGAGAGTACCCGCCTAGGGTCCCAGCCACGGCTAACTGGTGAGGATAAGAGTCGAGTGAAACTATTTGCTATGATACAACAAGTAGACGTGTTGATATGACGCCATAAGTGCACCACATGTCACCGAGGAATAATATATGACGTGTATGGTTAATATGGGCACACATGCAGGGTCCGTGGCATCAAGGAGGGAGACATTTCACAGATACGGTTGTGCTTACAACTATGCAATTTTGTCATGACACGTAGAAGTCGCCTTGTTACAAGGAGACATATACAGTATATACTGTAGTAATACACGCATGCACGTGTGTAGAAGCAATGGTTGTTGCTCACAGGAGGGATATTTTTCTAAGCTTGCTAGCTATCATTTTATTATAGCTGTTATTTTGAGGAACTAAATCTTAAACACAAGTTAGTTGAACCTTCACCTAGTAAGGCTGAATGCACTTGTAGGGACACACACACACACACACACACACACACACACCCTTAAAAAAGGGAAGTTGTATTCTGCGGGCTTTTGAGATATGTATTTCTTTCACCGGTTGCTGTGCACAGATGTGTTCATTTGCATGCCATGGAACCATACACACCCAGGAAACAGGTGACCATCTTTTTTGGTTTTGCTGTTGCTATGACTGATGAGTCACGGGGGCAAAACGGGTGTTTTGAAGGGGGTTGAGTATGTTGCGAAATGCTACCAAAGGCGACATTTATCTTAACTTCATTGGAAATCCATGCATGTCCGGCTTGAACGAGAGCTGGCATGTATCTCCTATCAAAGTGTGCCCCGATATCCCCCCAAAAAACATAAAACAAGCTTGTTTCTTTTCCTGTGCATCCACTACTCGTACTCTCTGCATATTTATTATTGATGCAAACATCTTCCATATGAGCAATCAGTCCCACACTCCCACGGTGGAGGTTTGAGGCAGAAGGAGAGCAGGTCATGTATCAAAAAGGCTGTCACGTATGGACAAAATGGAGGCCTGAGATGCTGTCCTTGGGCTGGATGATGCATGACTCGCTTCAAGCGCCAAGGCCGCGCTAGTCTGCGTGCCGGAAAACATCCTTGACGTCCTCGTTGTCAAGATCAAATGCTTAAATCCTCACAGTTTGAGGCAAAAAACACAACGCTGAAGACGATTGAAAGTCAAAAAACAACAACAAACAAGCAGCAAGTGACGTGCGAATAAATGGAGAGACGCTTTTACGCACGTACGCCACCCCCCACCCCCGAGCTACCCCCAAAACCACACCTCACACCATGCGTTTTTGTGCCGGATAAGAGCATTCTTACCTGAGGTGATAGCTCTCACTGATGCTGCTTTCACGTCTGATAAGTTTGTCCTTCTTTTGGAGAATATTCCCACTATGGAGAGGCTGGGGAGGGGCCCAAAAGGAGAGAGACAGTGGGAGAGAGAGAGGGGGCGAAGGAAAGGAAAGGAGGGATGCGCAACTTCAGGAGGGAAGGAGCTGTTTGGCGGTGAAAACACCTTGCTGTCGTTTTTCGTCGACACACGAAGATGGACAAAATGTTGCTTTTGTGCCTTTTAATTCCCTCATCCTCTCGCAAATCATTTTCAACAACGTCAAAGCGCCCAGGAAGGTAAGACGATGATTTATTTGCCAGCGTGTGTCATCCTGCTTGCCCTCAGCTACAAATAAGCACGTGTGCTCGTCATTATGTTCCATTTTAAGACACTGGCAGACGGAATTTGGATTTTTTTTTGTGGTAAATTCGTTGCGCACTGAACTAAATCCCCCCCCCCCCAACAAACATTCAGGAATACATAAAGGTAGAATGAAGGGTTTTATTTGAGTTAAATATAAAATGATTTGACGTAATTGCTCGCACACCCTCATCTTCTTCAGCTAGATGATGATGGTGACCCCCGCGTCCCCCCCAAACCCACCCTCCTCCTCTAACCCGCACCAAAAATAAACCATGACGCAAATCTCGCAAGCAAAAGAGACCTCGGCGATGTTTTCTCACGGTAAACTAATTGTTGACATAAACGTTGTATTGTGCATGACTTGTGTCGAGATGTTATTTTCAGATCTGTACAGGTGACAACAAGCACATAGAGGGGGTAGGTGGGGTGGGGGGAAGCTACGCATTCTGCAACCAAATCAGCATTCTCCAGTTTAGATTGAGCGGAACCAGTTGGGCTGGATGATGAACGATGATGATGTGTGCGGGCTGAGCATGTCTGAAAAGATCGTGTTATACTGTATTGCAGTGGGTGCCCAGTTGAATGCTTCAAAATAGAAATATGTGATTTAAATATGTTAATTTTCTTTGTTTCGATTATATTTTTACATAGTGTAAAAAAATAAATAAAATAAAGGTGGATTTAGTACGTGGTCGTGGTGCGTCTAGGACCGGTGGGCCTCAGGCAAAAACAGGTGGATTGTGGAAGCCAATAAGGAGTATTGTCGCCCTCTAGTGGACAAATAGGCTAACTGCAGCGGCGTACTGCGCTGTATAAAAGCCAATACAGTAATGAGTATTGTCACCTTCTAGTGGACAAATGGGGTAACTGCAGAAGGGCCACTGATTTTGCATTTACACATCTTTCACGAAACAAAAGTGCATTTCAGCTTTGTGATACAGGTGAAATGCTGCTACTTAAAATGACACCCCCTCCTCATATTACGAGTTTATTCTCATAAAATTGTGACTTTTTTTCTCATTCGATTACAACTTTTTTTTTTTTTTTTAGAATATTTTGACTTTATTCCCGTGAAATTAGTTTTTCTATTTCTGCTAGGTTTTTTAAAATTTATTTATTACATTTTTTCAACTTTCCATTTGTAAATTTTCTTAATGATTATGACTTTATTCCAATATTATTTTGCCTTCATTCTGGTAATATAACTTTTCCCCCAACATACTTTCCCTGACATTACCAGTTTATTCTTGTAAAAATGGGAAATTTTTCTTGTTACTTTTTTTTACACTATTCTCGTAAAATTTCTGCTGTTTTTACCATTTCTCCTGGTGCTTTAAAAAAAAATCAAAATATTTCAACTTTTTCCCAACTCGATTTTTTCCACAAAATCAGTTACATTTTCTTTTTTTCCTCATGACTTTTTTAAAGATGTCTTTATTCAACTTTATGCGACAAAAAATGTTATTTTCCCTCATATTACGTTCTCGTAAGGTTACGAGCATTTTCTGTTAATATTTACTTTATTCTTGTAAACTTACTGCTGCTTTTTCAATTTTTGCTGTTTTTTAACTTTCCTTGTTAAACTCTATTTTGCACGCCTGCAATACTTGAGTATTGCCACACTCTGGTGGACAAATCGTGTAACTGCACCAATAATGTGTCATCTGACCTCCACTCTCATCTGGAACATCTGAGAGAAAATGTGAGGAAAAACATGCATAAAAAAGGCTGCAATCTTTCATGGTAAACAAGCCAGGGACTGTTGATGTGCCCTAGTTCTTTTCTATCCAAAACGAATACTTTTCTATTGCATCAGAACCATTCAATGAAACTTCTCAAAGCTGACCTTCACTGTTATGCTATTTGTGTTCATGTCACACGGTTACCTCACCCAAGTGGGTAAGATCCCCGATGACCATGCTGTAGTTTTTTAGTGGGTTAAAGTTTTGAGGAGCACTTGCTGTCTGCTCTGCTGCGGTACACAAACAACACGGTTGATGCGTTCACGGACTATGTGCTGACAAATGACAAGTGACATCAGCAGCATTGATCATATTTATTTGGGGATTTTTGTAAAGCGGTGCTTACAAACATGCATAAAGAGCCCAAACAAAACCTCACATAGAACAGAGAAGACGTCATGTATCATTTCTATACTTGAGCAATACTGTACCTTACTCTGCGGGATGTTGATCACGTGGCAGGCGTGTGGACATGACGAAGTAACAAATATTTAGCCACAAAAACAAGAGCTAAATAAAAACCCAGACAGACACTGAGGCACCGCTGGCTGAACCTAAAATGCTTTATAAATGGCGGCTATGTAGTGCACGTGCATGTGTAAAGTGCACAAACAACAACAAAACGAAAGTATGAGAGTCCTCCTCGTCACATTCAACCCATCAATGACCTCACATGCCCGTCTTTGTTAAGAAAAGATACTTTAAAAATGAATGCCAGTAAATGATTATGCAGGAAGTGCTTCTGTAGTGTTTCACTAAAGCGTTACGTTGGAGCGCGTCGTGAAAAGTAGTGTAACTCCTTGATTTTAGTGTTAACTGCCTCGCTAGACAGACATTTAGCGGGTAACTGGTGATTACATAACATAACATATAAAACAATAAACGTTTTATATGGAGAACCTACACGTGTGTGTTTTTGGTTTTGCTGACGTGGTTTCGTTTTCACCCACTTGTTGCATTTGCATGATGCCCTCTAGTGGTCACATGTCCGAATGACAGCAGCTTTACGTCCCTCCCCTCCTAGCTCGTGAGCGTTGAGGCCACACTGAAAAGAAAACGTGCATAAAAACTACAAGGCTCAAGTTAATTTTAAGAGAATAAATTACAATTTTTACACGGGGGAAAAAATAGCAATGTTACAATTTTTGCTTTTATTTTTACTCTAATATATGCACAGTTTCAACTCCCCCCCCAAAAGAAATAATTATGATGCATTGTTTAAGGTGTTTTTTTAATGTATAACAGCAATATAAGGACTATAAATTCAACAGGTTGCAATATTATAGGAAATGAATGGCAATAACGTCTCTCTCAAATAAATACTGACCTTTTCTTTTCAGTGTGGGTCTAATATCCTCCAAAAATGTACTTTTTTTGTAGTGCATGGGTAGTCTGTCCTAAACATGACATACTCCACCCCCCACCCCCCCTTACAAGTGATTTTAAAGGGCTATATATTGTTCTCTTACCCACTGCCACTGCTGTGTATATACTGTGTCTTTATGTGCATATAATGTATTTATTTACAGTATGTGTAATTAGCGATCCTTGCGGGATTATAAAGCATGTCCTCTGAAGGCCACAGCAAGTGTGTTGTAACAAAGGTCTCCGGTTTGGATAGAGGGTGGTCCCAAAGGGCTTCTAGAAGGACAAAAAAAGGCATGACGGGAGGAGTTACACGTGGAATGTGGTCAAAGTGCAAGAGGAGCCCTCAGTGACACATGCGGAGCGCCTGCTGCATCTTCTCCTGAACGTGCTCCATCTTCTCGGCCCACTCCTCGCTCAGGCTGACGTCGTCGTCGCCGATGACGGCGGCGTAGCCCATGAGGGCGATGAGGCCGATGCAGAAGAGGTAGGTGAGGCGTGTGCACAGTCGCTCCATGGTGCGGCGGTCGCCTCCGGAGTGCTTCAGGTAGACCTCCAGGATGGGCCGGCTGAAGAGCTTGGGCTTGCCCACCACGCCGTCGTAGAGCGTGTGCAGGTTCTGGTCGCCGAGGTCATTGGCGTAGCTCTCCATAAAGTCATCCTTTTTGCGCTCGCTGTGCTCCGGCCGCGCCTCCACAAGCTCCATGAACTTCCTGAACTGGTTCTTCAGGTTCTCCTCCACCGGACAGTACTGGCCGTCCAGCGTCTCCTTCTGGATCTCCACCAGCGCCTTGCGGTTCTTGTGTGAGATCTCGTCCAGGGCGCGGTTGACCGAGCCGAACTCTCGCTTGAGTGTGCGGATGTCCTCGTCGTCGATGTGGTGCAGCACCACCCGGATCAGTGAGCCCGCCAAGCCGAAAATGGGGTTGACCACGGCGGCGGCCGAGGAGATGGTGGCCACGCACTCCAGCACTTTGACCAGGCCTTGCTTGAGCTTGGCCCGGTCCTCGATGATCTCCTCTTCCATCATGGCTGCCAAGGGAAGGCGGTGGTGGCGGCTGAAGAGAGGGAGGAAGAACGCCATTTATTTGAAGCAAATCAGCAAGCTTGGCAGGGCGTTGCATCCTCGTCAACCTTCTGAGTCATGCAGACAACGCAATACAGAAAGTTTAAAATAGTTGGTATAGACATAGCAGATAGAAAGATAGACTGGTTGTAACTAACCAGTAGATTTCTTCAATACTTAGAGAATATATCGGAATATAAAATAACTAACATACACACTGCCTGCTTTACAACATCACCAAGGGTGATTAGGGCCAAAAGTTAGGAGAAAAAAAATCAAATTAAATGGAAAAAATGTTTAGAAAGCACTAGCCTTGAGATATTGAAGAATAATTCAAAGAGCAAAGTTGATACAAATAGGAGGCTTTTTCACGTATATCACAAAGCTGAGATGCAGTTGTTTTCTTGAAATATAGAACTACAGTGCATATGTTGCTTTGCAAAATATTTGGACACCCCTGCTTCAGTGCTGCATTTTTTTTTGTTTTGCAGTTTTGACTTTACAGTTTCTTTTTATGACAATGTTTGCAACTGCAGACAAGCAGCACAAATGCAAAACAATCGATCAGCTGACGCCTGCACTACAGTGGCCGAGCGTCGCTAACCGATAGCCTCACCCCGTCAAAGTGTTACGTCCAGGGACAGGCCCAGGGAATAAACATTTACCACACGCTTTCACGGAGCATTCACCCGAACGCAAAGACCAGGGATGCGCTTACGTCTTTTCCTCGAGAGCTCCCACAGGAACTGAAAACGTGCGTCCCCGCGCTGTCCGGTTCGGCTACGGAGCTGCAACAACACAAAGCATCAATTAGATGAGGGAACCAAAACGGCAAAAGCAGCAAGCAGTGGTGAACCAGGAAGTGTGCGTGGAGGGTGGGGTTGGGCTGCAGGGCTGTAGCAAGGAAGGAGTTAAATGACACCAGAGATTTTCAGCACCAGGCTGCTCTCCGTGGCCGTCTATGGGCTGGGCTGATAGCTCCTCGGGAGGGTGTGTGAGCTGGCGAGCAGCAGCTAACAGACAAAAGCGACTCAGTGAGCACACAACCGCGAGACTTGTTATGCAACACGCTCCTGAATGTGTCAGGATGTTTGAAAGGAGGCCTTCACATTATAAGAGCAGGATTTTAACATAACCACAACACACACACGAGTGCGTGTGGCTGCACGTGTGCTTGTCGTAGCAGACATGTCCACTAGAGGGGGCACACGTGGAAACACACTCCTTGGATTTCAGCACCACAACAGTGGACTGAAAGCACATTAACTTAACCCTTTAGCTGCTGCGCAAAATTAAATTGCATAATATTGCACAGAGAATGGAAAAAAGAATGGCTTTCTTTTGCATGTTTGTCCCAAAGGCTGTCTTGCCTTCTTGGTTGTATGATGCCAACACTGAATGACATGTGCTGTAGTAATGTAATTGTGTTCTTCTTTACGCAGACAATGCCCCTTGAAAGGAGGTTGTGTCCCAATGCTACACAATGATGACAGGTATTTAAAGTTAGCTGCTTTAGAAATCCATAGTCTGATCATTTGTATCACCAAGTACTTCAAATGTGTATGGATTTCTCCTGTGCACAAATAGGGTTGTAAGGATGTTTTTCCCAACATTTACTTAATTTACTCCTCATACAGACTAGCTATGAGAGCATTCGTCATAGTTCTTTTGTTTAAAACCAAAACAAAGCATCAGATGAGTCTCCAACCAGGAAGTGAGAAGCTTCTTTGTTACTTACACAAATAGTAGGGATGTAAGGACTTTATTTTTTACATTAAGTTGATTTTGTGCATCATACATTCACTAGCTATGAAAGCATTCTTCACCTTAGTTTAAAAGCAAAACAAACCAACCAGGAAGTGAGGAGCAGCGGTCACCTGTCACCGTGCGGCCCGGCGGCCATCTTAAAGGTTCGATGCCAAGCACAGTTAGGCTAAACTAATCCAAAAATAGCCGCGTAATCGATCTAAATTCGCCTTAAAAGTCCACGATGTGTACTTTTATTAACTTTTGAACTCTATATTAGTGCTCATCATGGGATTTGGGGGTCAGCTAAGACAGAATTGTGTCAGCCAGGGAGGCAGTTTAACTAAGGACGCACACACCCTAGGGGCTGATACAGTGCAAATAACTACGACGACAAATGCTTCAATTCAACAATGGAGTGTCTTCCGGATGAATTTAAGTGTCTTCAAACATTAAAATAGCCAAACATCCGCTTTGGCGCGAGCAGAAGACCAGGGAGGCGCCTTCCTGCCGTGCAATGGCTCCCTCTAGCCGGCCCTCCATGTTTGCTTGTCAATGCACTGGCCTGGCCCTGCCTGCTTTAAAAGGCGACCAAGTCACCAAATTACACCTGAAAACCGTCAATTTTTGTCCTCAACGCTGAGTCTACAGTCACTACTTGTGATTCCAAGCAATATTGGACACCATTGGCCATAGAGGAAGCCATGAATTCCTACCTTTAGTTGGAGGTTCCACCTATGACAGTCTCTCCAAAGGCCCAACCTCGACTGCCTCCTTCTTCTTCCCAGCAATCCCTGCAAAAAGGACACTTCCATGTTCGTTCAACATGTAGGGGTGATCACATTGGAATAAACCATTATTTAAAGGCCAAGAGATGCCCCCAACCCCCTGAAATTAATCATTATGGTTAATTAATTAAATGTCCAAAATGCTATTTAAAAATGCCACGTCATAGCTCTTAAATATCAAACCCCTCTCCCCACATTTACAGTAATCTCCCCCTTTGGTTCCAACTTATTTTGGTCCATCCTCCAGCCAAGCAGTTCAAACCAAGACTCTATTGTCAGTGTGCGCTCAGCTGAGCTCCAAGAAGTCTTTTAAGCAGCCTAGAAACCCACGCAGCCTCTTTGGGAGACGACAAAGGGTCTTTTCATGACATTTATTGATTCAAAGATAAATTTTTCTTGAGGTTTGGACATTTAAAAACACAAGGGTAACGATTTCAAGCGGGCAAAAGTCGACAAAGTGAAAAGAAAGCAGTGGCTGCAACACACCTCTCCAAGAGTGCACAGGTGCACCCAGAGGCAAGTGGAACTGTCCAATGGCTTAAAGGGAGTAAAAAAAAGACAGTCCTATCCTAAAATTTTAATATTTTGTCAAATCTATCACCACGCTTCAGAATATTACGCCAATTATCCCCAAAGTCTACCAGAAAGCGCACCACTGTTGCGCAAATGGTACTGCAGTTTAAAACGCTCTTGATTTATGGCCTTTACGCGATCAGACTGTTTAAATATACGTGAAATACAATGATATGGCTGCTCAGGGATCATTTAACATGCCCAACAGCCGTGAATAATGACATATTATGGAGCCTTTTAGCGCACACGGTCAGTACGCGCAGCCTACAAACAACCATCTGTCCCTTTGTCCACGCTCTGAAAGACATAACATGAATCTTGTGCTACCAAAACGTCCTCAGCCAAACAGATGAATAAATCCTCAGCCGGAGAAAAGCGAATCCACTGGCGGTTGGGGGTGTTTTGCCCTAAACACCCCAGTCCCGCACGCAAATAAAGCAGTCAGTTGTGTTCCATCCTGTAGCAAATTTGTAGATGTAGCGCTGTAGCTCTCACCTAAAGTAGGAAAAGAAGTGTATGCTGTTTCGTCCACGCGTGTTCACACATGACAAGTCCGATTCTTGTCGATCAAGAGGCCCGGCATCTCTCCTCCGAGCGTTCGTAGCACAAGCACAGCGCCCCCTGTCGACGCTTTCATACCAGATAAAAGGAAAAGTGATCCTATAGACACAATGTCTTGTCTGTTTGTTAAAAATCGACCAAGTGAAAGCCATATGCTGCCTACCGACATGTGTTTGTCACGTTGTGCCATTCACCCCCCATAACAGCTGTCTATTGGATCATATTACAAGTCTTATGCGCAGACAGGCCTGCAGTAACGTCAGCTGTCTACATGCATATGTAGGCCTTTTAAGCCCACACTATGTGTGCTTTAAACCCATAACTGTCTGCAAGTGATGATCAAACATGTTTATTTATTTGTATGCTCATTAAACAATGAAAAATAAATGACTACATGCTGCAAATGTCTACTTGTCTTGTGTAGAAAAATGTGCACGATGCAAGAAAATCCCTAACAGAAATGACAATATAACACAATAGCATGTATTTAATGACATATTTTTATTCAACACACTTTTATAGCACCACCAAAACAAAGAAGTTGAGCTCAAAAGTCAGTTGGCCTCAGCTGTAATTGCAGCTGATGCATGCTGGGGGCGCTGCAGTGCCAGTGAGTGAGGACAAACAACAGCCTCAATTGTTATCATTAGGGAAAGGTATTTGGACAGGTGTTCACTGCAGTAGGAAGAGGTGATAAGGCTCCTCATTAGTGCACGTCAACCATCAACCATTCTGGAACCATCACAAATAAATATTGTACCTTACAGCGCATAAACACCCTTGGTCTTGTATCAACTACACAAAATTCCTCCCAGTCCTCCGCTGTCAGCGTACGAGTCCCCGCCATCCTGTGCTTCTCCTGGAGGCTCTGTGTGCTGCACAGGGTACTGCGAGGGGCCCGTCTGGTGCAGAGCCATTTTCCGTGCATAGTAGTACCTCTTTGAGGAGGCTCTCCACGCCTCCCTCTGCTGGGCCTGCGACTCCTGAGGTAACGTGGATATTGGTGCCCGCTTCCTTTTGCTCCCGAAGGCGAGGCAATGCGAAGAGGAGGAAGAGGGGGAGTAGTGGGGGGCCGTCTGGTGGTGGAAGGGGCTGGGGCGACCCAGGAGCGACTGCTGGCGGGCCACTTTGCGGGCGTAGTATCGCCTCGAGGCCGCTCTCCACGCTGCCCTCTTCAGCCTCTGTGCCTCCTCTGATAGCTCCGCCATGGAAACTCGCTTCTTTCTGTTACTGAGGTGAGTGACACAGGTGAGCCTGTTGGCTAACAATATTTCTCTAACATCTGTAACTACAAACAGGCTGTCAGTATACAAGTTATGTTGTGCTGGTGCAGTGGAACCCACTTAAAGTGACAACCCGTCTATGTGGACCAGAGTATTACAATGCTCATCCCCGCCTATGAAATGATGGGCAGCTAAACATGTGACTACAGCCTGCATTTGTCGGGACTGAAAGCTTGTCATCCTTAAAAATCCCACCTCAGTTGCTCTGCCTCTGTCATCCGGTGTGCGACTGCATCCACTTCACCGTAGTTCATCCCATCCATACGCTCCAATTGGTCTAACAGAACCACAACCATCCATGTCACTTTGGTATAAAATGAACAAGTATTCAGTTTAAATCCCTGGTCACTAGGGGGCGTTACCTTCATCCCAGCAAAGACTGCTGTCTCGCTCCTGGTGCTCCCTAAATCTCTCCTCGCTCATCTCCCACTTGATGAGCACAGAGTCGATGTCGCACGGCTCCTCTTTGACGGCCACGCCGCTGGAAGAAGGCGAGGGCGACTTCCTGGAGTCCTCTGACGCACCCGAGTGGTCTGCCAAATCCGGGTCTGGGCCGAGTTGGCTGACGGGAGCAAAGGGGAGAGCTGCTGACGCCTCCTGGCTCTGGGGCGGCACGTGTGAAGGTGGGCTGGCAAAGAGGCCCACTGTGGGTGGAGGAGGCAGAAGGGTTCAAATGCTGTGTCTTTCCAATCATTTTCTACAGTGCTTGTGATCACATGCACACTTATACTGTAATTAATATCATTAGCACCATTAACATTTTAACTTTTTTTCAATTTTTGCTAAATACAACAGTAAACATAAGTACTTAAGGGGGTGTCCAACTGCAAAAATAAACCTATAAGTGTACTTCAGAGTTTCTCCAATTACAACAATATCAATTTCTACGTGTAGTTAATGTCTAATTGCACCAATAAACACGTGTAAGCGTGCTTATTTATGTCCAATTACAACAATAAACGTATAAGTTTACTTAAAAAATTCAAATTATAGCAATACACACGTTTAAGTGTACTTAATGATGCCCAATTAGAGCAATAAACGTGTAAGTGTACTTATTGATGTGCAATTGCAACAATAAACGTGTAAGCGTACTTAATGATCTCTAAATAAAACAATAAACATGATTTAGTGTTTAAAAGGTGTCCAGTGACAACAAACGTGTAAAGTTTACTTAATGTCCAATTACAACAATAAACATGTGTAAGTTTACTTAATGATGTCCAATTATAGCAATAAATATGTCGAAGTGTACTTAAGACGTCCAACAATAAAGGTGAGGACACAAAACGTACCCACTTACTTACAGGACAAACTGAGTTCACAGTGCTGCTGCTCCTGCTGCCCGGCTTCCGGCTCTGTGGCCCCACCATCGGCCCTCTCCCCGGCCTGTGGCTCGCCTGTGCCCGGTGAGATGACCTGGTCACGCTCGCTCCCGGAGAGCAGCGTGCACGCGCAGCCGCCACACCGGCGCAAGGCGTGCGCCTCGCGCTCCATCTCGCGCAGCCTGCCCTCGAGCCGCTGGATCTCTTTGTCCCTGTCGGCCACCATCCTCTGGTACTCCCGGCTGCGGCTGCTGTTGACGCCGTAAAGCACGTTTAAGATGGAGTCCACGGCTAGCCGGATGGCGTTCTCCACCACCAGCGCCTCCTCGTCTCGGAGGTGTGAGTGTAGGCTGGTGTTCTGAGCTAAATTCATCCTCTCTAGTGTTAGTTTGTCAACGGGCAGCCGCTAGCAGTAGCAGACAAGCTAACAGGGGAAGCTTTCGCGGACAGCGCGTAGCCTAGCTAAAGTCACATTTAACTCACGAATCCGAAGCCTGTCGTCGACGGGAAACTCGATAAATTAAATAGAGAAGCCTCTAATCGTTTTAAAACATTACCTTCGCGTCCACTTTGGCCGCTGCCATCTCGCCTCCTGCCACTGTCCCTTGATTATCCACGTCTATTAACTGTGGTTAGTTGCCACAGCGCCAACTGGTGGATGGGAGGAGTAAGGAGTCAAGGACACCTCCAAGTACAGCTGTAAACAATGGCACGGTTTCCCGGTGGTTTGCACGTCTACCTCACAGTGTGGAGATCCGGGTTCGAACATTTCTGTATGGAGAACAGTGGGCATACTCCGGGTACTGCGGCTTACTGTCACATCCCCAAAACATGCATGCTAGCCTCATTGGATACTCTAAATTAGGAGGTGTCCAAGGTGTAGCCTGTGTCACATTCCAGAAATAAAATTAAACAAACAAAACTAGAAAAATGGTCAAAATGGGGCACAATGTAAACAGAAAAAACTGAAACGTTGATACTAACACAAAGTTATGTCTTTAAATATGTACAGTATGCCTTTAGTCTTTTTACAAAATAAAAATATCAAAGTGGCCCCCTACGTCCTTTTAGTTTTCAGTGTGCAGCCCTCAGTGGAAAAAAGTTTGGACACAACTACTCTAAACTGTTTACAATTAATTTATGACAAAGTTGACTTTTTAAATGTTTGGCGCAATGACTCTTCTGGGAACCATATTTTGCTTCAAGAGACAAAAAACAGGCATCATAATTTCAAGAGAAGACGAAAGATGAGAAAATGTACTATAAAATGTCCCCCCACTCTTCATAAGGCGTTGTTTCTCTTCTTGGGATGATATGTGTGAACTATTAACAACATAAACAATCCATAAAGAGAAAAAAGAATATTGGTCCATCACATTGTTCAGTGGAGATGGTTTGCAGAGTCTTCTCCAGCAGTGCTATACGTCATCCACTGTTTCACGTAGTTGGAACGTGATGGCTGGTGCGCGTGTAAAAAATCTCGATGCTCTCCAGAGTTGGAGTCGGACGGGCTTCCGCACTCCCCGTAGCCACTGTCCACAGTGTCCAGGTCCACACAAGGGTAGCCGTCCTCTGACTGCTCATTGGAGGCCAGTGAGGCTCTCTCTGGTTCTCTGAGGCAAGTGTTTGACGTGTTGAATGTTTGGCTGTCCTCTTGTAATATCCCACTGTGTCTTTCCATCTGGAACATGTCAGGCTCATCGGAATCACAGCTCACCAGCTCTCTGTAGCTTGGAGACTCACGGTCACTTCTGAGCGAGCTCCATGACGCCTCCTTGTCAAAGTCTTCCTCTCCAGACAGAGTCACCGTGTGGATGGACACGTGTCCAGCAGAGAGCCCAGTGCCCTGCGCACTCCCGCCATCCTGGGACTTGAGCAGCGGGCTGCAGTCTGGAACGGGGATGTGATGGAGGAGACAGCCGGCTGGTTCTGCTTCATCTGAGCTTTGGTGGCTGTTGTCACAGTGGAGCCGCTTCTTGGTCATGATGTCCACGTGAGCGTTATTGCTAGAAAAGTCGTACTCGCTGAACACAGGCTTCACCCACTCCTGCAAACAAACAGATGGGAGACATGGGCTGGGGCTCATCTGGCACACTTGCATACTTACACTTCAACTTAGTTAAGTGCGTTCACACTAGAAATGTAGCAAATAGCAGTGCGCTGTCAGTGCACTTAATCATCCTCAATCATCGCCGTCTTGGCTAAGTGGCAGAACACGAGGGACTAATTTGTCCACTCTATCACAGTTTTTCAAAAATATATTAATAAATAATGTTATTTCATGGTTGTATTCGACCTATTATTAGTCAAAAATATGCATATTTAAGCTAATTAAACTTTTTCTTTCAACCTAAATTAAGCATTTTCAAACATAAAAATGGCTAAATGAAGGCATTCAGAAGATGCATCCAAGCTATTAGGGGTGCTCCAATCAGCCACCCATCAGTGTCGGACGATTGCAGCATCCAGCCTATAGCGACTGTCTCCCGCCCACTTTCCCTTCAAAAAGCCCAAACAAGCATGGCTGCCGTGTGGGACTTACCTGTCGTTGTGAGAGTCATTTAAGTTTTGCACCCTGCAAAACATGCCACAAAAAATGTCTTGCCGGGGTGGCGTGTTAAAAACCTTTAGTTTGGTGCGGCATGTGGGGGTGGGCAATTGGCAGGGTGTGGTGAGTTGTTGAGGCTTGCGATGTGATCATCAGTCGGGCAGCGGCTAATGCAGCGCCCATGTGCGCGTGGCAGTCGGAGGTGGATAGCCCAAAAAGTGGTTGGATTCGTCGGACTGCCTTGGGGTCCTGCTGGAGCGCCATCAAGCTGATCTCGCATCAAAATTCTCCTTAAAGAAGGCGCCTGATCCTCTAAGTTTCACCAGTGATTTTGCTAAAGTAAGTCAAATATGTTTTTGTCTAAATGTTATGGTTTCCCTTTCATATCATATAGCCCAGGGGCCACCATCGTGAGCACCCCACGACCACATGAGGTGCCTGCAAGCCTGATTTTCATTTAGGTTTTCTAGTTGATAATGTGAAAACACGAGGAAGAAATGCATTGTGAAACACAAAATGCGAGTTGTGGATACCAACATTTTGTTCTGGTAAACTTTCCCCACGAAGCTGAGCACGCAGATGCCGCGGTAGTTACTGCAGTCGCTGCGATCACCCTTGTTCTTGTATAGCGTCACAATCTTGGCATCTCGCATGTCCTGGGGTACCTTGCCCTCTCTCCAACAAAGACAGAGGAGATCATGTAGTGGCTCGAGCAGAGCTGGCTTTCCGCATTTTGATGCTCTCTGGAGGTATTCCGTCTTCACCTGGAGTTCTACCACATGATAGGGTGTCAGTTTCTTTGCTGAGTTTCTCCAGGGTGGACTCTGAGTCCGGCTTCTCTAGAATGGGCAGATCCTCCAATGCAGCAATTGCTTCCTGGAAGACTAAGTTTTCTCTTGAATACTAGGTAGTGTTGGACCCATCTCGCTAGTTGCTTGTCTTGGTAAGTGATGATGTCCCCTGTGTTGGATTTCCGTGGCACACACTTCTTCATTGGTTTGCCTGTTACTTGATGCCCTCATACATGCACCTGATGTTACCAGTGTCTGAAGCCTGTTGGATGTTCTCCGACAGTTGATGCCAGTATTTGTTCACACAGCGGTGTGCAGTTTGCTGGACCTTGCTTCGGGCAGCTTTCAATGCCTGCAGGTTCCTCGCAGATGGATCACGTTTGTACTCGGTCAGTGCAGCCTGCTTTGCGTTGATGACGGGCTCCATGTCTGCAATGTTGGCCTCAAACCAGTCAGTGTTTTTACACTCCTTCTTGCCATAGGATAGGATTGCGGCGTTATGGATGGTATTACGGATAAAGTCCCAACTATCCACAGCACTGTCTTCCTGTCCACCTGTCAGGGTTTCCCTGAGCCTCTCGACGAACTTTACATTCTTATCTACTGTAGATAGGCTGTCTTGCTGGTGTTGATGCACCTTGCTGGCCGGGGGCTGCCCGGCTTGAGTGACTGCGATGTTCCCTCCCACCATCGAGGACAACCCTCAGTGTCCAACTCTACGGCAATTGAGCATGGACTTATAACTAGTAAACTGCTGTCCTCTGTGGTGTGCTCTCGCCAGATGGCGAGACTGGAATGCCCTCTCCAGGGCACAAGCCTGGGCAAAGTGTATGGAGGCCTTGTGCTGCCCATTCAAGATGGCCCCCCTTCTCGGCCTCGCCAACTTGGTCCAAAGGGTACACAGGGCGTTACATTTGGAGTTGGTTTGGTTGCAGGAGCTGCCGGAGAGATGACGACATCGACGATCCAACCGCATTTGGGGCTCCACTACGGATTTTTACTTGGGGTTGACTCCCGAAGTCTTGCCTGTGAACAAGTATCCCACAAGGCAGCGGGGGTTTAGAATCAGGATTCCCCTTCCCCTAGATGGGCTGCCCAACCAGGCTAACGAGCCCCACCTGCCCGAAGCAAATGGTTTTAAGGCACCAGATACCCGCCCTCGCCCCTTCTCCTGTCAGTATAAGCAGTTCCGCCGGGCACACACTCACTGGCCACAATATTAACATCACCTGCACAACGTTAAGGTTTAGCATTATTTGAGATTTCACCCACACATGCACAAAAAACATCTTCTAGTGCTCATATGGAAATATAAATGTTCTACAAAAACAGCTAAAGCCCCTTATTTCCGACAAAAACAAGCTACATTAGGATGACATTTGCATGAAGAGGGTATTTCTTCCACCAAGCTAGAGAGCACAAACATCTAACCACGGTGCGTCATAAAAGGCCCATTGAAGCCACTTCACAATAACTATTCACACCCACCCCCCAAGAGGGCCCCTCTGTGTGACTTTAAAAGGGATTTTCCCACGTAGCAGCTCCAGATGCTGCAGAAAGTCCCTCTCCTGTGCACCACCGCCTGCTGGCCACATGTGTAAAGCACACCTTCTCACCTTGAAGTTGCCGCCGTAGTTGAGGTAGAGGGGCTTGAAGAAGTCGTGCGGCTTGGAAACGTACGTGCTCAGATGGAGTTTTTTCAGCAACAACCTGAGAAAAACGGAGTCATTGAGGATGATTAGATAAGTTAGATGTTTGTGGTTGTGGTGTGCAGGGATGTGCAACTGCATTGCATCATACCGAGAGCGGTTTCTAATACTTTGGTTAGCTCATCAGGAACATGAAACAGCTCTCAGGCCAACCACGAAGCAATGCTGTCTGTGTATTGGATCTCATTCAACTGTGCGGGTTTTTATTTGTCTCTTCATCTGCAGAAAGCGCAAGTTCATTCTCTTCTTGCGACTGATCGTCCGTCGCCGCTGTCAGCGACGCGTGACTTCCTGTGAAGTGACGTGCGGCGCACCGGCGGTTTCTCGCTATGTGGGGGGCGATGCCAGGAAAGGGTAAACTGATGCGCTGAGAAGAGCATTTGCTGCCGCCGCGTACGGGAAGTGCGCTGATCATTGGCTTTCGCTTTGCTTGTCACGTCGGTCTGCACATGACCACTCCAAACCGTACACTGTACTGCTGTTTGCATTTATTTCATTACACTACTACATTTTGTTAAAGTCAAATTGAGCAATATTTTAATCATCTTCGCCCTTGGTCTAGAACACATTGCACAGCTAAAATGAAATATTTGCTTTTGTGGTCTTGTTTACTGCAATTTTAATATTATTTGTTATTAGAATTATTAGTATTATTGATTCTATATACATTTTATTCTATCCATCCATCCATCCATTTTCTATACCGCTTCATCCTCATTAGGGTCGCGGGGGCATGCTGGAGCCTATCCCAGGTGACTTCGGGCGACAGGCGGGGTACACCCTGGACTGGTCGCCAGCCAATCGCAGGGCAACATTTTATTCTATTCACACTATATTCATTTTTAATGTAAATTGCTCAGAAATGCACATTTGACATGTAATTATCCATATTGATGTTTAAAAAGATGATATACTCAATAAAAAAACATTTCATTCATTTGACATACATAAAAGTTGGTCACCATTGAAATGACCATTAAAAAATGTGGGTCCTGGTTGAGCCCATTTGAGAACCCCCCGACGTAGAACATTTCTTACAGTGTTTATTTGTGGCGGCCCGCCACAAGTAGTTTTGGCTCTACCTGGTGTGCCCTAGCTCATAATCACATTATAACAGGACTGTGAATGCAGCTTGTCATTCCATCTCTGTCCAGTAGATGGCACTGTAACGCACATTGTCTTGTCGTCATATTAACCCTTTCAAATTGCAACATTGCTGAGTTTAACGAGCCATTTCTGCAAGCATGGCGCCTCATGTAGTTAATACTTTACAACAGGGGATGGCGGACATCTGTAGCGTCGATCCAAGCAACATTTGTGGGCGTTTCTATGCAAAGTTTATACGTTTATAGACTTTGAAGCCCCCTTGTGCGTGCGGCAGTGCGTCCGCTCGCCATGACAGTCCACACGCAGCATACTTGAGCCGATGCTTTGCTAAACCGTGTTTGGGGTGGCAGGAGGGGACATGGTGGGTTGTCAAAACAGACTCCTCGGCACTGCTACTAGATAGATATGAGCTGAGAATACAATGACATGGGTGAATGAGAATATTCACAGGCATGATAGCTAGATAGATACTTTATATCGAGCTATGTAATAATAGCTGTTGAGGCAGCAGTGGTGTTCAAGATCCCGCTGTAAATGACGATGATGATGGCTGACTTTCCTTGAGGGATGAGGAAGAGTATCACGAGTAGATCAGACATTTCGATGAGCCAGTATCGTGAAGACAGGGATCTGAAAAATTGTGAGCCTGGTGACGTGATAACATGCACATTAGATGAGTACATTTACCCCCATCGCAAACTTCGGGTCATTCTGATTTTTCAAGCTACAACCTTTTGAAATAGAAATGTCACAACTGACACAACAGACTTTATTCCCGTAATATTTTGATTTTATTCTCGTAATATTATAACTTTTACCCCAGCCTAATTATGCAAAAAAATCATTTATTTTGCTTTGTTTCCCATAATATGACTTGTAAAACGGCTTTTTGTTTAATATTTCAACTTTATGCTACTTAAATGACGTTATATTTCCTCATAATGTGACGACATTCTCATAAAATTACACATTTTTTACACCTTTTTTTCCTTAATATTTTGATGTTATTCTTGTACAATTACTGTTTTTGCTGTTTTTTTTAAATTACGGTATTATTATTTTTTTATATTATTATTTATATTTAGTTTTTATAGTTATTTTTTTAGTTTTTAATTTTTTTTTCTATTTTCTATTTTAAGAATGCGCCGTGGGCCAATTAAACCCCCCTCCCCCAAAAAAAGGCGGGAACGACCCCCGGGCCACACTTTGGACAGCCCTGCTGTAGATAAATATCTGAATGTGATGAGTGCCCAAAAAGCCACACGCACCTAGTACAAATTCAAATGTGCATTTTTAGTTTTTAGTACTCACGGTTTCTGGGAGAAACCCAACAGCAGCGCAGCAACCACAAGGACGACGGCCAGGAGGATGTACAGCCAGGATCGTTTCTCTGTAAAGCACAGGAGACCAAACCATGTGTGGGGGTCGGATACAAACTGAAAAAAACACTGTTCCTGTTTCTCTTGTAACTGCAATGGGCTACACAGACATGCTACTTGTTGCCAGGTGGAATTTGCTGTGCACACAATCACTGCCTGTTAGGAAAATATGGTTTGTTATTGGACTTATAAAATGTCTTGTGTCCATTATTCCATTGTTATATTTGACGATAATTAGTACACATGAATGTCACGCTGACTTGCTATGATTATTTGCTGGAGGCAAGAGGCTTTTTGTCTCCAAAACAAGTCCTCCACATGCTTATCACCTGACTCACATAGCCGAGGGCGTGTAGGCATGCGAGTCTGCCCTTCATCAGAGATCACATTATCTAACACAGGGGTGTCCAAACTTTTTCCAGCGAGGGCCACGTACTAAAAAAATGAATGAAAGGGTCATTTTGATATTTTGTAACGCATATGCTAAGAAGTGCTAAGAAAAAAGTGCATCCCAGCTTTGGGATGTGGGTGAAAAACCCTACTATGTGCCATTGTTTTTTTTGTTGTTTTAAATTAAGTATTTCGCCTTTCTTCTTGTAATATTATTACTTCATTCTCATAATATTTTGACTTTATCCCCATAACAACTTTTTCCCCAACCTAATTTAAAAAAAAGAACATTTTTTCTTTAATATTACTACTCCATACTAAAATGACATTATTTTCCTCATAATATTACAAGTTTATTTTCATAAAATTGTAACTTTTTTCTCTTAATATTTTGACTTTATTCTTGTAAAATTACTCATTTTTTAATGTTTTTTTTGTCGTTTTCATAAAATGTCCAAATATTTTAACTTTCTTGTAAATTTTCTTCTCATAGTATTATGACTTTATTTCCATAATATTTTGACTTTATTCCCATATTATAACTTCCCAAACCAAATTTTCCACAAGTTAAAACTTTTTTCGTTTGTTTCTTATAATATTAAAACTTTAAAAAAATATATATTTTTTTCTTTCATGTCTCAACTTTATGCTACTAAAATTATGTTATTTTTCCTTATTATATTATTATAATATTACTACTTTTTCTTGTTAATTACAATTTTTTTCTCTTAATATTGTGACTTTATTCTTGTAAAATTGCTGCTGATGTTTCCATTTTTGCTGTAGTTTTCTTTTTAATTCTTTTCTTTCTAGGGGCCAGGGGCCGCAGATGGCCCTCAGGCCGCATTTTGGACATACCCTGATGTAACATTTCAGGATGAATAGTCAAGCATTTCTCTCAAATCCGCTTTTCTGGGTTATACTGATTTGTCTCCTTGTGTCGCCTCTCATTCGCTTTGGAGCCAACAGCAGGTTTTCCCTTGGCATTGCCCGTTTAGCCTGACTAAAAGGAATTAGGACATGCCCGGCAGTTTCATTGGCTGCCTTATGCAGTAGTGAAAGGACAGGGAGATGGCAAAACACAGTGAGTCCACGCTTAGTTTCAGCACCCAAAGTTAGAGGAAGTGCTTGTTTTACCTGCAATGTCTGGGGAGTCTGCGGGCGTTGACGTCCACTCAGCCGTGGAGCTCCACTCGCTCCACGGACCCTGACACGGGCTACCGGGAGACATTTTGGCCTGAAGCTCCACACTAAACCTGTGGGGCAGCTTCTTGCAATCCAACAGGAGGAACTTTTCATCCACTGAGAAGGAAAGTTCTGGATGCTGTCAAGGGAAGACCACAAACATCTCACCGATACTGTAAAAAAAAAAAAAAAGGTACACTGCAAATTTAACTTTTACCTGCGACAGGCCTTGGTGTGCTCGGATGCGCAGCCTGTAGGTAAGACGGTGCCTTTTATTGTTGTTGTCCCACGTGATGTTGTAGGACCCGCCGGCGCTCGTCACTCGCACGTCGGAAGGGGGCAGAGGTTTCACTGGTTTTTATGCAAAAGAGGACAAATACGAATAAGACGTTGATGAATGCATCCATCCATCTTCTATGCCGCTTATCCTCACTAGGGTCGCGGGTATGCTGGAGCCTATCCCAGCTGACTTCGGGCGAGAGGTGGGGTAAACCCTGGACTGGTCGCCAGCCAATCGCAGGGCTTGCGTGTCTCCACTTCGGGACACATAAATATTCATGTTCTTACGATGGGTTTAAATCCACACCCGATTACATCATCAACGCTATCCATACATCCATTTTCTATGCCGCTTGTCCTCACTAGGGTCGCAGGGGTAATGCTGGAGGCGGGGTGCACCCTGGACTGATCACCACATATAGACAAATAACCAAATGTGGCTAAAAGGTTTGCACACCCCGGCCTTAAACAACCGCTATTGTGATTTATGTCTGTCAGCAAAACTGAGATATTACATTTTTTTCACCGTCAGTTCATTGCAAACAACAGTAAGTTCATACATTTTGCAAAGAAAAAATGTTCTACATTGGCGATTGGATCATTTCAAGTGCAAGTGTCCCGTGTTCATTTCCTTCCTCTGTACTGTATATTCAAACCATTTTTTCCCCAAAAGTCAACTAATATACCTCCACAATGCGCCTGCATAACCGAAAGTGAACATATAACAACACCCTAGGTGGTCGTGACTCACTCATTGACTTCACGGATGACTAGTGTTTAAGAAGCCTTGGCCGAGGTCTTCATTTCCTGTCAACCGCACGTCTCTTCTGCAGAAAGGGTCTACAGTTTCGTCGCTTACCCACGTCACTCAGCGCCCAGCTGGATGATTCGCTTGGCGTGATGACGTCCGCCGGCCCTCCTTGATGGCTGACGCACGCCGTGCATTCGGTGCCGATGGCGGCGACGTCGTAGAGCGCGTCCGGGTACATGACGCACCAGGGCCGACGAGGTGTGACCTGGCAGTTGTCCATGGCGTGAAGTTCTCCGTCACTACAGCAGCGAAACGGAGAATCAGCTGGTGAGCTGCAGTTGCAGATCACGCCATAAATGTGTCAAAGATGCCATTTCTCACTCATCGTGAGACCTCAAGTGCTGTTCTAAAAACACTAAATGTGAACACGTTCCTATTAAAACATTACATCACATCAGGGTCCAACCAAAGAGCGTCTGAATGGAAGGAAGTGGCGCTATTGTTGATCCACAGGCTGCACAATTCACCTTGATGACCACTTACCTGCAGTTGACCTGAAGGCGGAGCGGCTGCGACGGTACGGAAGCACACGAGCAGTTGAGCAGGACGTCGTAGTCCGTGTAGCAGGTGACGCCGCACGAGGAGGCCGCTGCAGCAATGAGGAGCAGCGTTTTGCACTTTTAAGCTTCACATCTCAAAGAAAGCAGTAATGTATAGTCGATGTACTCTTTTTATGTATTGTTGCTTGTTGCCAGGCAGACTTCGAAGGGCTCAATAATAACTGCGCCACCGTAGTACGATAAAGGCAGGAACGCACAAATTGTACAGAAATGACTGCGGAACCGTTTATAGGTACTGCAAGAATGAATAGGCATTGTGTGGTGTATTTGTTATATTTATATTTGTTATATATACATACATAATGTACATATATTTATTGTATTATTTCATATTATATTTCTTATTACTCAGATTGGATATATGGAGATTAATTTAAATCGGAAGTATCAAACTCAAGGTCTGGGGGCTGGATTTGGCCCGCTATATCATTTTATGTGGCCCGTGGAAGCCTGGAAATAATGCACATTGAAAGACTTAAAAAAAAAAATATATATATATATATATATATATATATATATATATATATATATATATATATTTGTGTGTGTGTATATGTATGTATATATATATATATATATATATATATATATATTATTTTTTTTTATTTTTAAAATTGTATTATCAATTGTTTTTTAAAAAAACTTTTATATAGCTGCAGTATAGTTTTTTATTATTTTTTTATATTATTGTGTAAAATTATTTGTGTATATTTAATTTTTCAAACTTATTTAAATATATGTATATTATATTAGATACAAAAAATATAAAAATAATATATATATTTGAAAATCAAAGACACTTGATCTTTCTTGAGAAATGTATTTGTTGTCAATTTTGGCGGAAAAGTTCTTATTTTTTTGTTTTCAAAATTATTATTTAATGAATTATTATTTATTATGAGTATAATCATAATTATTAAAATGATACAATAGTATTATACAGTAGTATTGTATACCGTACAGAAATTTGTGCTCGGCACCTTCACTTTTTTCATTGTAAGTTTGTTGTTTAAACAACACAAAGTAAAAATGATATTAATCAAATGAACTGCGATGGCAGCCGGTGTGGCCGTGCTTGGACATTTAGCTCGTTGGCTGGCGCTGCTCAGCTCATTTATCAGGGGGTCTGTGGACGCGGGTTCGAGGCCAAGGCAGGACGCAGGACTGGCCGCACCGCGTGATTTGATAACGTCTTGTGCTTGTGATGGTTTCAACTCCCAAATTTTGCTTGACTTTTGAGGCGTGCATCCAAATTATACCGCCTTTGCCCTGCTCCACTTTGGGGGCTCCGCCTTACACAAAAGAGAGCACTATCAGAATGATGGCACTGCTGGATCCGGTGAGGCCCCTGATGCAGAGCGGCCATGTTATGAGCTGAAGGACATACCTGCTTGAATCAACAGAGTGAGGCCCCAGAGCGTCAAAAAGACGGCAGCCATGACGACAAGACGATCTTTATCAGCTGCTGCCCGGAAAATAACAAAGAGAGAGACAAGTGAAACTAAATATAGCAACAATGGCTGATTGAACAGACAGTTTAGCAACAGTAACAGGTGGCAAAGACTATTTTGTTGAAGAATCCAATCCAATCCACTTTATTTATATAGCACGTTTTATAGACACTGTTTCCAAAGTGCTGCACAGACTAGCAAAATCATAAATAATAAGAAAAATTAAAAATTACTACTGTAAAAACTAAAAGATCAAATAGAAACAAAGAAACGTACAACAGTAAAATATTTCAAACAAGAAGTAAATACAATAAAAGCAACAAATCCAAGAAGTCGGCAAAAAATAAATAAAAAACTAAAATAAATAAAAATAAAAATAAATAAAGCCATTAAAACTAAAAAATAAAAAGACAGTTAAAAGCCAGAGAATAAAAGTGGGTTTTAAGACGAGACTTAAAGCTTTCAATTGTGGGGGCCGTTTTTTACATGAGGGGGGAGAGTGTTCCACAGCTTTGGGCCGACTACGGAAAAGGCCCGGTCTCCCCTGGTCTTAAGTCTGGTCTTAGGCACCACCAGTTGGAGCTGGCTTCCGGACCTCAGTGTGGCGCTGGAGTGTAATTTTGGGTGAGGTCTGAGATGTACTGAGGGGCCAGCCCATTCAAAGCCTTAAAAACAAACAAGAAAATCTTAAAACCAATCCTAAAACGCACAGGCAACCAGGACAGGGAGGCTAAAATTGGGGTAATATGCTCCCTCTTTTTGGTTCCTGTTAAAAGCCGTGCTGCAGAGTTCTGGACTAACTGGAAGCCAGAGAGTCATTTATGGTTTATTCCAGAGTAAAGGGCACTACAGTAGTCCAGACGTGACCAAATAAAAGCGTGCATGGCTTGTTCAAAATGTCGCAATGATAAAAACAGTTTGACTTTGGAAAGAAGCCAAAGATGATAAAAACAGGATTTTACAACGGCGTTGATTTGTTTTTTTAAGTTTAAAATCACCATCGATTATGACGCCAAGGCTGGTGGCTGTGGGACAGACTTGGTTCTCGATGGGGCCCAAGTCCAAGCGGGGGTCATTACTATTAAGGACGATAACTTCTGTCTTCCCCTCATTGAGCTTTAAAAAATGTTGAGCCAACCAGACCTTGATGTCACTTAAGCACTCAAGAAGGGGAGTCAGGGGGGCATGGTCATTTCTTGTAATTGGTAAGTAGATCTGGCAGTCATCTGCATAAAAGTGATAGGAGATGCCTTCTAAAGATTGTACTAAGTGGGATTAGGTATAGAGCAAATAGGATGGGCCACAGGATTGATCCCTGGGGGACTCCACAGTCCAGGGGGGCAGTAGATGAGGTCACCAAGTCCCACAGTAAGGCATCTCCCTGGTAAGACCTAAACCACTCAAGGGTAGCCCCCCTGACACCCACACAGTTTTCCAAGCGAGATAAAAGAATAGTATGGTCCACTGTGCCGAAGGCAGCAGTCAGGTCTAAAAGCACTAAGATGGCTGAAGCACCAGGATCAGTCATTAAAAACCTTTAAAAGTGCAGACTCAGTGCTATGAAAGGATGTACTTTTCAAGAAGACACTCGTCTATCAGTTCTTTACAAGCCAAACAGTTAATTTCACTTCTAAAAGGAGTAATAAAATATTTCTATGGTCATTTTTAATCGACTGACAAAAAAAGAGGCTTACCTTCTTTAGTTTGGACTCTCATAAGCCGAAAGACACGAAAAGGCTCACTGGAACAACGTCGGCGTCCGCTGCTGTGATGTCAAATGTGGTTTATCGCCTCCTCACCACATTAACGCTGCAAATAGAACAAGCGCATCCTTTCATTGTTTTGTTCTGTTGAGCGTGTTGAGCAACAATGCAGACGCTTGACAAAAGGCACCTTTTAGCCATGAGAGCGCTTCATTGCATCATTCTCATTTTGTGTCTGCCGTCAACATGTAAATTTTGACCTTTGACACAAAACATAACTACAAAATGTTTCAGTACTGAGATGATCACAATCGTTGACAAGAAGATTTCATGTGAAAAGAGCATAGAGGCAAACATGCATGTCGGCAGGGCACTGTAAGGGGTTTCACAGTGTGTTTCGGCTGAAATGACTCACGCTCCCACAGCAAAAGCCATTGAATTAGCCATGCAGAAATGACACCCTGCACAGACTCGGTACCCAAATTCATTCATTAAGTGCAATATGACTTGTCTTTTTCATGCTCAGCATGTTACAAAGGGTCTAATTTACATTTAAGATTAAGTGCAAAGTAATGCAGCCGTTAAGTGAACAAATAAATACAGTAAATTCAACCGGCATAAACAACCAATGGCACAGTTGAGCTGGGTTGTAGTTGCACTTCCCTGCCGCTAGATGTCACTGCATCAGCGGCATTGAGTGGCGCAGTTATCCTAACTGGTGAGTCATTTACTCTGATTCTTTTGTTAAAACCCCACAGTGACAATGTGACTAAGATGTTAATTAATGCTCTGAAGAACTACTTAATTTATACTTGTAGGGGCCCGCCATTTGTGTTTCCGGTTACTACACTCTCACCCCCGAAAAAGTAGCTAGCCACCAATCGAACCAACCCAACGTCTGCTCCCTGGCTGAAAATACCTGTTAGTATTTTTCCAATACTCAAAAATGTCGTTTTTCGGTGCCATTTACCAACGAAATAAGTCAATTAAGTTGTTGAAACGATTTTCGTGTTGCACGCCGGTCGCATCTTCTGCAAAATCTCGCTTGCCTTTCTATGGCACGTTATAAAGCTATAACGCGCCCCCCGGTGGTGGGAAGATGTTTGTGCACCGTCACAATAATAAATCAATTGAATCTGTTGAAAACCCAAGTCAAAAATAGACTTTGTAGGCAACAATTTCAATACATACAACATAAATAAATCATTTTATATTCCCTAAGCAGTCACAACATGCTTGCCTGGGACCTTTTTTAGTTTGTTTTCTCATTTCTCAGGAGGTGTTTTCATGAGCAGGGAGGTGGGGGGTGGAGGTGGTGTTGTTGACTGGGGGGTGGGGGGGCTCTCCTCTTCATCCCTCTGGAGGGTTTGCAGCCTCCTGTCCTTATGCTGTGTGAAGTGACCTGCGTGCTGAAGCAAAGTGCTGGAGGTGTCTCTCCTGTGAGGGCATGGCGGGTGGGGGGTGCGGGTGGAGGGCGCTGGTGCCGTTTACAGGCTCTGAGGTGGTGTTGATGGCGGGTGTGTGGGAGTAGTGAGGCTCACGCCACAAGGTAGCTGTGTGTGTGTTGGAAAAGTGTGTTGCAGCTGTGCGCATGCTTGCCCATGTCTGTGCAAATAAGGGGTGCAAGGCCAGGGGGTGTGGGGTGGTGGGGTGGGGGTAAATACAGGTTTAGAAGTGTTGAAGCATAAAATGTCTCCCTCTCTCTTTTGCCTCACTGTCCATCCCCCCCCCCCGTTGCCGCGCCAGACGCAAAAGCAATGGCAATTTGTGCGATTTCACAGCTCACCGGACCCCTAAAAGTCTGACAGCCTGGTGCTGGGGTGGGAGTAGTGGGGCGTTAGCGAGGGCTGGAGCGGTGGAAAGAATGAGGAAGAAGCGCGTTATGGATGGACCAGGCGATGTTGGAAATTGAAGATGGACAAATGGGAGGCAAGACAGGTGAGGCACGGAGCTGATGGAGCGGCGGTCACACATTGTTGACCTGCCGACACTCAGAAATAAAATACGCTTCTGTCCAAAAGTGCCTTTCAAATCAATCTAACGGATGTTTTGGTACAAACGGAAGGAGACATAATCGCCGTCATTGAACCTTTCTTACCACAAATGCTTCAATGAACGCCACCACAGATGGGCCTCAGGTTTACGGCCGAATTCCCGTCCCAGACGGTGACGTAAGTCAGGTTTTTGTGTAAATTGGAATTATTGCCGAAAATATACCTAAATCGGGTGTGTTCAAAGTGCGGCCTGGGGCACATTCTAAATAAATGACGTTAAATGACGTGGTGTCTTTGAACGCAACTCCTCATTGCTCATAATAACACACTTAAAGTCTGATTGAAGTATTCTGCTATTAAAGAAGCCAGGGTTCGGTATATCGATTTTTAAACGTGTGCCATCTCTTAACTTGATTTCAATTCTCATCTGATTTGGCACTCTTAACACATACAAATATATAATCCCCACCTGTCTTTATCTTTCCTTCAGTAAAATACAGTCAAAATGGGCATATTTCAGACATAGTGTGACATGGTGATTAATCATGATTGATTAATTTGGAACAACATGATTAATCTGATTCAAAATTTAAATCATTTGACAGCGCTAGTTGTAATATTAGAAGAAACAAAACAAATTTGGAAAATTAGGTTGGCGAAAAAAGTTATAAGATTGTGGGAATAAAGTCATAATATTATAAGAAGAGTATTTACAAGAAAGTGAAAATATTTTGAAAAAAAAACCCAACAACAGCAAAAATGGAAAACAGCAGTCATTTTACAAAAATAAAGTCAAAATATTATGAGAAAAATCTAACAAAATAATAAAATAAATATAATAAAAATACAATAATCGTAATCGTAATATTATGAGGAAAAATAGTGTCATTTTTGTATGATAGAGTAGAAATATTAAAGAAAAAGATGTTTTTTTTCCCAGTATGTGGCCCTTGAAGGACACATGAAGGACATATAAAACACAGTCACAAAAAGCTGAAATACAAGAATGAATAGAAAGAGTCATAAACTCCTTCCTTTTATGCCGTGCCTGTCATGCAGGCCTCGCTACCTTCTTGATGAAATATGATGCCAGACCTCCTCTTCTCCCCCCTCTGTGGCGACTGTAGCTTTCCTTTTCTTTGCCGCACTGCCGCCTGGGAGACATCAAGAAGTGTAAAAGTCCGACACGCTGCACTCTTGTGCTGCGCGCCACGCCGTATTCTTCCGCCATTCCTGAGCGAGTCTGTCGCTTACGGACCAAAATTAAATTTGTCACGAATTCATGGGCGCCCTTTTTGTAACCATAAACTTCGTAATGCGGAATGGCGTAAAGCGATGGCGTCATCCACAATCTCTCGATAAAAAATGAAATATGAATATTTATTATAAATAATAATATAAACAAATGATAAAATAATGCTAATAATAATAGTCAAATAATATAATAAAAGAAATGACTTCCCATTTAGCAAACATTGATTATCCGTGGAGGAGATTTGAGGGGTTTTGACTATCTGAGGCTTGGAATTTGGGATTGTGGCCTTAAGAAGGATTTCATCCATTCATTGTCCGTCGTGGCCCCTCGCCCCCACCTATTGGGTGGCCACTTGCAGCCCCGAGTGAAGGGTCATGACGCGCGAGGGCCGCCGTTGACCTGAGTGGACGTGTGTGTGCAAAGCATGTACTTCCTGTTTGAAGCGAGACGCCTCATGGGTAAAATGGTGTTCAGGGCCTCTTGACCTAGCGTGGCAAACAGGCTGCTCTAGCGCCGAGGGGGCCATCGGGAGGGCGCCCCCGAAGGCAGAGCAGGGAAGATGTAGAACAAAGCAGAAGAGATAGCAGCGGATCGTCCATTGAAGGAGGCGGCGAGGGTTCTTGTGATAAGAGATGACACCTGAGTGCTCTGCTTTGAGTGAGGGGTCAAGAGAGAGTTCGAGAGGATGGGGGGTGGGTGGCGGGGCTGTGTATGTGTGTGTATAAGTGTGTGTGAGGGGGAGGGGGGTAGGCTCAGGACATCTGTTGGGGTTTTGGAGAGGTCAGCCACGGGACAGGAACTAGTCTTAATCCTCCCAGCTGGGCCTGCAGGAGAGGATTTGGACCCGTGCTCGCTCTCCAAACCCAAACCCAAACCCACAACAGTAGCTAATTGAGCCGCAGCGCTTCCATGTAAAGCCCCGCATGCTGTCACGAGGCTCTGGAGGGCGCAGCAGGAAATCCCTTTTACTGTCTGCCATACCTGGCTGGGATGTCGCCCTCACACTGTGACCTCAAACGTCAAGTCAACATTCACTTACAACAGGGGTGTCCAAAGTGCGGCCCAGGGGCCGTTTCCGGCCCATGGCTGTTTTTTTATTGGCTCGCGGCATATTCTAAAAATAGAATTTGCCAAGAAAATGAAAAAAAAAGAAAAATCTGTCATTTTACAAGAATAAAGTCAAAATATTCAGACAAAACTTTAGATAATTTTTTTTACGAGAATAACATTTCATTTTAGTCAAATAAAATTGAAATATTACAGAAAAAATATGTTTTAAATTAGATTAAAATCGAAATATTTTCCTGGAATAAAGCCAAAATATTACATGAAGAAAATTGACAAGAAGAAAGTTAAAATATTTGGAAAATAAGAAAAAAAAGAAACAGCAGAAATGGAAAAAACAAACAGCTGGTATTTTTTTGAGAAGAAAGTGAAAATATTAAGAGAAAAAAATTCATGTTCTAACAGAAAAAAGTGGCGATTTTTCCGTGAATAAACTTGTAATATTATGAGGAAAAATGAGCTATTATATAAAAATTACGAGCTATTTTTGTGAATTTTTGGATTTGTGAATACAGCTAATATTATTTCATACTTTTTTCTTATTTATTTGAAAAGAGAGCTATAATTTTCTTACAGGCCAATGAAGATGCAGTAGATTATTTCTATTATTATTTAATTCCAGAGACTTTAAAGTTATTTTTATTTCAGGCCGCACGGTGGATGAGTGGTTAAGATGTTGGGCACAGTCAGGAGATCGGGAAGATCTGGGTTCAACTCTCCCCTGTGTGGGGTTTGCATGTCCTGCCCGTGCGTGTGGGGGTCATGAGGTTGTTGCAGCCGCTTAGCTATCGCGAAAGAATTGCTGCTTGTTGTTGACTGGAGAGTAGACTGATCGGTGCCGCCTACCTTGACTCCTTTCTCGTTGTGAATCGCACGTTTGGTGACGTGGCTAAAACTGTCGACAGACAACAGAGACAACGAGACCGCTCCGTGCCACTACAAGCTAAAGAGTTAGCTAACGTCGGTGCTATCCGTGGCCCGTGCTTTCAACATGTCAAGCCCAGTTCCAACTGCGAGGAATAACACAGGACGTGACCACGTATTGATGCCGCTGCATGCCTCCATGACAGCAAGTACTAGTTTATTATTGGTTTTCATTCTAGGGAAAACCCGATACCCATATCAACCGATTTTTATTTTATTTTTTTAATCAACCAACATTTTTATGGCAATATCGCGGACATCCCTACTGATAATGCATCTTTGAGTAAACGTCCAGTATCATTTGCCGGGCCGAGTGTCCTGCTCCTTGGAGATCAAAATACGGTCACCCTAAGTTAGCGTCGCTAACCAAGCGTAACCATGGCACGCTGTAATGTGCGTGCCGGGCCAGCAGTTGGCAATGATCTCTAGTAAAGAAAAAAAAGGCTCCAAAATGCTGTTGACATGTGAGCAAACAGCCAAGAATGACACATTTATGATCAGGAACGCTCTTGTACCGACTCCCTGCACCGTTGCAGACCACCAAGCGACTAAAAGGGCGCCGTCCTTCACTGCCTGGACGAGCCCTTCAACCTCCCGCTGTCACGTCTGAGGGAAGACGTCCACGGGCATCTTCAAAGTGCACCACCATCCCTCGCTCATTTTGTGCATTTTAGTCAATCCCTTCAATAAGCATCAGCCTCTTGGGAGAGGGATGCGGGGGGGAGCAGCATCGTTTCCTCGCCTCCCTTTTTTTAAAAGTCATGCATGGTTTCAATTTATGAGCTGCCATTTTGACCTAGTCAACGACCTCACACCTTAAGCACATTCCGACGGCGCCAAGAAATTTATTTGCCGGATAAATCATTGCTTACGAAATGCTGACGGAGGAAGTGCAAGGTCGAAGCACAGGGCGGGGGTGAGAGACCAGTGGGTCCTGGTACAGAACATGGTTCTGGTGCGATGGGAGCCAGTTCCGGGCAAGTCGGTCCAATTGGATTCGCAATGGAACGACGTCGTGTTCTAAAGGACAAGATCGACCGCCAACGAGGAGAAATCAAATCACCTCATCTCATTCTTCATGGGTGGCGGCCTAAGAGCAGGGTGGGGGGCGTGCGGGGGATGCTAATTTGACTTGTCTGACCAAGCGGCCAATAGGCCGGCTTATCCATGACCTCTGAACCTGGAAGTTTTCCAGTTGGCTGATCAGAGCGAGAACCCTCACTTGACCCCCTTTGGTCTTGTATGCTAATGTTGGGGAGAGGGAGGGGTGGATGGTCACTGGGGAAACGCCAGTGGCCGCATGTCAATACTGGAATGGCAATGGACCTCCCCCAAGGCCAACATGTCTATAATTACTGATAAATTAAGGAAAATGGCAACCCCCCCATAATATTAACAAATAGGATACATTCCTGATTACACCTGTATCTGGATTACACCAAAATGTCCCGCCCTTACACAAAGGTTTGTCGTGAATCCACAAATTTGCCGGGTCACAAATGCTGAATCGTGAATGCCAGTGCAAGCGCCAACGTAGTCAAGCAAACCGGGCGCCGAGTGTCCCAACTAACGAGTCATTTTTTTTTTTTTAGATGCGAGTCATTTGCTTGGAACGGCGAGGTCAAATCGAGTCACTGGCAGGCATAGCCGAGGGCAGCTATGTGGGGGCTTCTGTCAAGGATATGACCATGACTGAAGCGCTAGCAGCGCTAGCATTAGCTACCTAGTCATCAACACGCCAATAAAACATACGTACATTATAGCGATCTAATTGATCTTATTTAGTATATATATACTATGACAGGAACAACATCAAATTAAAAGCACAAAATGACTACAGAGCCAACATCCACCAGTACAAGCCTGGACTTGTTTTCCAGAGAGCTTGTGTACCACAAATATGCACATTAGCACCCAATAAGGTCATCAGATCTTACCTTTATGTGTTCCCACATAGTACCAGCATTTTGGAGCAAATATGAGGTGAAAGAAAAAGGGTAAAAAACAGTATAGTAGTCCATCCGTGTGAATTTAGCTTGGAGATGAATAAATCTATCTGTGCAGTGTGTGAGAACGGGAGAAGGTGCGTTCAAGGTACCACACGGTACCACAATAGTAACTGAAGCCATGGTGAGCCAAGTAGGCACCGTGCGATGGAAAAGGGCGTTAGTCATTTACCTGCGATTTACTACAAGCGCTCACTGAGACAGTGAGTGACCTCTACCTGGCAGCAGACCATGTTTGGAAGAAATAATGAGGGTCAGTGAAATCTTTTTCAAAAGCAGGCCATCGATGTAAATCCTCAAAAGAGAGGGCAAACTGAGAGCAGCAGCCACCCACCGCGCCATATCCCCTTGCCATATTTGGTGAAAATGTTTTTTTTGTTGTAATCCCGCAAACAGACAAAGCAACACTCATAGCGTGGAACCTCTTTGGAGGGTTTAACAAACAACCGCTGACTTTGGCCTTTTATGACAGTGGGATGGTGTGTGTGTGTGTGTGTGGGTGTGCTCGTGTTTATGACCATAAATTGCATCAGCGTGGCTCATTTATCTCTTTTTAAAAGGTTTTTACAGACGGATGGGGGGCAAGGACGATTCTAGGTACCAAAACAGTCCTTGATGTCTTCATGACACTTAAAAAAAAAGGTCAAACTCGCGTTGAGTTTCACTTTATCCCGCTGTGGGACACGTTTAACTCGCTGTGAGACTCGTTGTGGACGAGGCTTGAGGATCAATACATTATTCGACTGATCCCCAAGGTTGCATTTCATTCATTTGCAATGCTGCCTGCCTTGCAAATAAGACGGACTTACACACACTGCCAAGCGAAGCACAATAAAAATGTTACGCAGCATGTGCACATAAATCGATAGCCAGACGCGTCGTTAACGTTTTGTAAACGCTCCCACCTCCATTCATGCAGAATCTATGAACATTATTGCCGCTTTTTGGAGGTGTATTAGTGAGGGCTTTATAGTGGAAATAGGTGTGCCCTGTTACGTGCATTGTTAGCGCCCACATGCTAGCTGTTTTTCTCTCTTTAGAACGCACGGAAAAGGGAAAGACATGTGTGGTCATGTTTCACATCAGGATTTTTGATGTTGGCGGCACGTACACACCGCAAAGCCCAGCATCTCTTCCAAATATGCAATTTTGTAGTTATTTTTTTGCTCATATCGGCTCTTGTTCAACATTCTACACTCGACAAGCGCTTTTTGATATTGGATTTCGCAACTTTTTTATCACCAGTTTTCCACTTGTCCCTGAGATCTCCAGAGTAATGGAGTCTACACACACCACCCACAAAGGCGCGGAAGAATATGAGCTAAGCTCAAGCTAACACTGCACAGACTCTCCTTGCCGAGCATTTTTCTCGCTAATGTGCGGTTTTCATTTTCACCAAGACATGACTGACAGCAGAGTACCGGACGATGCTATTGATCTAGCCGACCGCCACACACTTCGGGCTGATGGAACAGCGACTTAAACCGGCCAAGCCAAAGGCAGAGGACTGTGCATCTATGGGTCTCCGAATAAATGAAGGTAATGTTGTTGACCACCTACCATGTTTATTTGTTTACTGTTTTCTTTGAGGTGGAAAAAGTTGCAAATGAGATGTTTTTATTTTAGGGCTCGCCCTTAGCGGTGCACTTCAAAAACACAGAATATTAACTATTAGTCGACTATGGACTAACTAACTAACGAATCAGATTGGACTATGACAATCCTTAGTCCGAGACAGCCTTCGTTAGCTTTGATAATTCCAGAAAATGTAAATCAAAGTCCGAAATTGAGCTGCTGTAATGCCGACTTGGTTCACAGGAAGTCAAGGCCCAGTAATGCCCCAAAATAATACGATCCGAAGCCGACTGTACATAACACGCTCAGCAAATAAAATAAATAAAAGCTCATTTGTGACATTTGGCCAACTTCTAAAAACGCTTACGCAACTGCCATTCAGTTCAAAGCTTGGCTGCCACATGAACGCCAAACATGAGGCTTTACGGCGAGAGCGCGGCCTGTCCTTTGTTTGGGCTAATTTGGCACCTGTAGGTGGTTCCAGGAACAGCGGTGCCAGGGGTCCATCGACACGGGCCCGACCCGGGCCTCTAGGACATGGGAGGAGATCAGAGGCAGCAGATGGGAGCTGGGAAGCTTACATTAACGATGCCTAATCACTGCAACTGGGGAGGAGGGAGGGGGGGCGTCTAATGAGGCCCACAGTGAAGGTTCCACTCTGCCAAAGCGCCATGCAGAACCGTATTCACGCTCTAATGATTCAATATTTGCCCAATTCTAATCTACAGGCTCACATAACTGGAAGGAAAGTCAAGGAAGGAAAATAAAAGCAACGCTCTCCATTGTTGTCTTTGGGTGGAGTCATGGGGGCTGTGACCGGGGGGGGTTGAACTGTACATGACCCTGGGGTCAATACGAGTGTTTGTTTGGGTTGGAAGGAGACGGACTTCAGTGGGATGATGCATTCGCCCCGTGGAACGGTTGCAATAAGGAAATCGAAAAAAAAAAAAGAGGTGACCAGATGGGAGCGCAGGATGGATTGGCCGGGCTAACAGGCAGATGTTTATGGGCCATTATTTACAAGCTCTTTAATCTGGCCTATTTCCTCGCCCTTGGCAATGGATGGGTCTATGGGTCACGCTGCCTGAACCCCACCACCAGCGCTCATCCATCTCCCGCATTAGGAGGGACGCTCGTTGCGAAAATTAAACGATTGCTGCTTTTTCCATGTTTGAATGATGGCGTTCTTGAGCGCAAGCCAAGTCAACCTCTAAGCCGCCATTTCTCCACCATTTGGGCGCCATCCGTAGCAGAAAGGTGACACGGAGTGGGTGGGACATAGTCCACCCGGCCATTTTACACCATAGGACAGCCATCACCAAATGGCGGACCTCGGTCTGGATCCGGACCCGTGGCCAATTCAAGTGAATGGGAAATATAATAACATACAATCATGCTGGCGGACCGATCTCAGCGGCATAATTACTTCAGTTATTACGTGACATTGACAGCAAAGGCGGTGACATCACTCAAAATGAGCCAATGAAATCGTTTACTCGCCGAGCGAATGAGAGCCACGGCTTGCTCAAAAGTAGGAACAGTTGATCGAGAAAACCGAACGTTTAGAAGTGAATGGACGGACCAACATATGCGCATGCGTACAGATTCCAGTACCAAATATGCACTGAAGCCCTGAAATGGAAATGTGACGCCACAAGCTGTCCAAACACACATCGTTCGAGGGGAAGTATCCACTCAAGTCTGATGTGAGAGCGTGGAAAATAGCGGCGCTTTTAGAGCCCAGTGTGAAAACTCTACGGGAGTCATAGCACGTTCATTTACAGCACAGCAACGTGCAAATGAGTGTTCACTGAAGATTCTACGGATATTGGAGCAGAACTAAACATCAAAGCTAAACAAAGAAAGGAGTTGTGTGACTAATTCAGGCAAATTCCCAACGTCAGCTACAACAATACCAAGAAAATGTGAAACTTTACAAGAATTCACTGTTGCAGCTTTTCTCTAATAAGAGACACTTATTAAATTGTTATTTGACATCATTTTTTCCGTTTTATTTAACTTGAAGATATGCCTCTTGTGTTCATTCATTGTTTGTACAGCCAAGCCTTTTCTTTGGTCCTGTTTTCTTGTAAATGCAATTTAAGTGCCAAAATAATGGTGTTGTCGGGTGATGTGCGGGGTTTGATATTCATATGGACAAAGGGACATGCACTTCTCCCCCCCTGTTGTGTTCAAAGCAATCATCTGGCAACCAAACGCTGTGTGAAACTGCACACAATCTCCTGTTACAGCAATTTTGCAGGCGACGTGAAAGAAACAACTCGTAAGAGGACATTCAAAGCAGTAGAAAAACCTCTGCCAAGGCTCAACAATCCTGCATGACAGGGGTGCACAAACTTTTTCCAAGGGTGGCATAGTCAAGTCTGAAGGCGTAGGCTTGAAAACAAGTCATAAGCACGCCATGACCTCGTCATTTGTGAATGGTAGCGTGTTGCTACACCCTGGTGTTCATCACTGCCACCCTCCGGCAATCTGGCCCTCACACCCTTGCAGTTTGTTCTTTAACCTGATTGGATGTTAATAATGCATTCAATGAGGACGATTCTACGGGGAAACTTGGTGTCTTGCTGTGAATGTTACTTGAATACTTAGAATTTTACTCAACGCACTCAATGAAAAACTCAAGTCATCAGGCAAATGTTTGATGACATTGTTGAGCCCAAAGTGAAATAAAGATTATGGATGGAACAGAAGACAGGCAGCGACACCAAGTGTGCACCCTTCACGTTCCACGGGGGGTGAATCGGACATTTTGCGGAAACTGGACTTTCAAGCACGGGTACGACTGAGCGAGTGGATGTGTATGTGTGTCACCTGCAGTCCCTGACAGAGTATGCTGAAGGCAAATTGCAAATGATCCCCGAGTCGCACTCGCTGTATGACGGGCGAGACTGTTCCGCCCCAGTCCCGCAGGTGGCGCTAATGCCAAGCACAGAGTGGGTACAAGACACAGGAAGTCTTCTTCCTTGGTCCATACGCCCCTCTTTTCAAAATGTTCTTGGATGGAATTGGATTACAGTCAAACTCTGGTTTTTGAAAGCCCCAGTTTATGTTTGATTCGGTTTTCAACAAACATTCTCACCAAATGTTGCCTCGGTTCTCATACATTGTCTCGGTTGTCGTACAATATTGTGCGGAAGAGTTGTATTTTACCCTGTGGTGCAAAGCTTGTGCTCTAAATCAGTTTAGTTAATTATATGTACATATTTCTATATTAGTGCTGTGAAATGATGAAAATCTTCAATCAGATGAATCATGCGTTTCAAATGAATGAATCATGATTAATCAACATTTGAAATGATGTCTGAAATATGGCCATTTTTACTGTATTTTATTGAAAGAAAGATGAATGGATGATATATATTTGCATGTATTAACAGCTCCAGCTTAACTGAACATTTCAGTCAAGCTAAAAGACACCACGTCTTCAAAAATCTATTTACCTAACACTAGTTTCTTTAATAGTAGTAGAACATTTGAATAACACTTTATATAAACTGTTATTATGAGCAGTTAGGGTCTGCGTTCAAAGCCGTCACGTAGTTTAAGGTAAATGTACTTGTTCTCAGCGTATTTTCCATCATATTTAAATGCAGCAAATTGTACATCGGAATTAAGAGTTACGTAGTGAGTGATAAGAATATAACCTGTTATTATGTGCAATGAGGGATTGCGTTTAAACACACCACGTCATTTAAGTTGTATTCACATTTTGAGGGTATTTTCTAGGATTTCCAAGCATACTTAAATGCAGAAAATTGTACTTTCGGATTTAGAGTTACAAAGTAAGTGATTAGAATATCCACTTATTATTTTTCCTTTTATCGTCTCTCTGTTTATTGAGACGTTTTTTGGTGTTCGCAGTGTCCCTGAATGCATCTCGCGGCCGCGTAGTGACAATGAGGAAGTGTTGGTGTTGGGACAAGACGCGTTTGTGAGTTGGAAATACAGTAGATATACACACTGTATGTTGTTGGAATTGCACCGCTGTTGATGTGTTCGGGATAGATTAAAATTATAATAAGAGCGCCATTAATACAGCGTTAATTACGCTAAAAAATTCCGTAATTAATGAATAATATATAATATATATATAGCGTTGTGAAGCACAATTCACCAAGCGTTGGATTGTTCACCCACTAATAAGGAACGTGAGCTGGGTTTAGACGTGAGACAGGTTAGTTTTACCCTACTGATGGTAGTTATTCAGACACATTAATCCACACACACACACACACACACACACACATACACATACATATAAATACATATATGTAAAATTATTTTGTAATTTTGGTTTCAGTTTTAGTCTGACCTTTTGGAAGTAATTACTAACAAAACTCCAGGTCCCACCGTGTTTACTTTTTGCAGAGCCTTCAGCTAACTGAAAACAGCTCACACTTGCTTGGCGGTGGTAACAGTCATGTGACCACTTGACCTCGCAAAGAGGAGCACGGAGGACAAAGAGGACGATTTGGAGATGAAGGTGCAAGCGTGATGAAGAGCGCACTAAAGAGCCATTTTCCTGTCCGCCTTTCCCTGCAATCCCTCTTGTTCTCCGCCATACATCCAATCTATGAAGTCTGAGTGGCGGCGTGGTTGTTCGGCACTCGACCCCCCCCCTCCCTCGCACACTGGAGCCTCATTCTCCCATCTGCTCCATGAATATTAGCCCAATTGGCGTGGAGATCGATCGGCGCTGAGGTTAAAAGCTTGCAAGACCTTGGCTTGAGAGCCGGTTGCCAGGCAACGGCGACGTGCACGCCCTCACCTCCCAGCCCCATCTTGTGGCAACAGCTTCATGTGGGGTGTTGCTAAATGGGGGTGAGGCTGGAGGTGATGTGGGGGTGGGTCTGGCCTTTCTTGATTTCCAGCCCCAATCACTGATTAAAAGCCCCCCCCCTTCCCCAACTTCTTCTTCTACCGCATGACACTGTGACCTTAACCCCCGGACCTCCGTGCTCCGGGGTCACTTAACCTTGAACCCAATTACAAGATAAGGTTACTTAAGTGTGACCCCGCCCTGCGTTTAATGGGACAGGCTGAAAGAGAAAAAGGGCCAACGCAGCTGATACGCCTCTCGCTTAATTCCCCGGGTTGACAAAGGTTGCAGGCGGTGGCCGTAAAGAATGGGGCGCCACTTTCGATTTCTCATGCAAAGTGAGACTCAGCAATACGAGCTCCCGATAAGGTGGTCTCAATGCCGCCAGCCAGGTCCCTTCGCTCAGCTTCAAGTACAAAGAATAGCGTCTTCACAAATGCACAATCCCGAACATGACTTCCTCACAGCCAGACGATGAAAACCTTGCTCATGTTGAACTCTTCTGATGTCATCCACCACTTAGGTCAAGGGGGTATGGTCATGTAGCTATGCTAAGAAAAGTTATACACCCTAACCTCCGTGTCAGCTGTGTTAGAGACGGCAAAGCGTATTATTATTATTGATTATTATTATACTTTTTCTCCGCACATTACACGTTTTTGCTCTTTTTAAACTTTTGCTGTTTTTTAAATGTTGTTTTATTATTTAATTGTATAGATAATACATTGTCTAACAATTATAAATGAATGATATGCAATAAAAATGTAATAATACAAATGAATGATAAATTCATACATTACATAAAAGCGTTGTTTTATAAAATATAAAACAAAACAAGCTGCAGGCCCCAAATGGCGCACAGGCTGCACTTTGGACGCCCCGTGAGTTAGGTCACTGCGACGGGTTTGTCGGGTTTGTCCTGGCAGCAATTTTAAATAGTTCAATAGTAAACACAAACATAAAAGACAACACTGGATGACACGTAGAATAACAGGAAATTAACAAAATAAACCCCGAAGGATGCGCATTCCAGTGGAGTTCATCTAAGCATATAAAAAAGTGATGAAGATGCAAGTCAATATTTTTGTCTTGGGAGTGACCAGACAGGACACAGCTGCATGTTGATCCACGTTGACTTCATATTGTTTATATTCAATCAAAAATAATATTTAGCTTCAGTTGCTTCACCACTTTTTATTTGCGGTCATCATCCAAAATAAAATACAGTCAAACCTTTGTATGATTCAGTTTTCGTAAATGTACACTATAGTTTTGTCACGTAACAAACTAGTCCATTTGCCCCGCGCTGCATCGGTCCGCGAAACCGAGTGGCCAAACAAAGCACCCCGTCCGTGCAGTGTTGGCTGCCAAACAGCCCGTCATGGGGCCAAAGAAAGTTGCGAGTGGCCGCAATTTGATAAAGAAGGTGAGAAACACGATTGAATTCAATCTCGCCAAGATGTCCGCATCAACAATACGTTCCATCCATTCCTCATTTCTAATTATTTCGCCTTGTTTTCTGCATTTAAAACTAGAATTATTCTCTATAAAATGTGCTTTACGCTCATATTTTTGGTGTCTGGAAGGGATTAATTGGATTCACATGGGAAAAATTACCTCGGTTTCCTTTCTGTTTTGGTCAGACATTTTGGAACGAATTAATGAGCCAAACAGAGGTACCACTGTAGCTCATCAGCTCATCAAAGTTCGAAGGACAAAAAGCAAAACAAAAGTGCCGAAGGACATGAACGCTAGCAACACTGGCATAGCTACAGTGGTGTGAAAAAGTGTTATTTTTTTGCATGTTTGTCACACTTAAATGTTTCAGATCATCAAACAAATGTAAATATTAGTCAATGACAACACAACTCAACACAAAATGCAGTTTTTAAATGAATTTTTCTATTATTAAGGGGGTAAAAACATCCACACCTACATGGCCCTGTGTGAAAAAGTGATCCCCCCATCTCCTGTTGCCACATCTTGATGACCGTTGGGAAAATACTGGTCTGATGAGACAAAAGTTGAACTTTTTGGAAGGTGTGTGTCCCATTACATCTGGCGTAAAAGTAACGCTGCATTTCAGAAAAAGAACATCATACCAACAGTAAAATGTGGTGGTGGTAGTGTGATGGTCTGGGGTTGTTTTGCTGCTTCCGGACCTGGAATACTTGCTGCGATGAACGGAACTGTGAATTCTGCTGCCTACCAAAAAATCCGGCCATCTGTTGGTGACCTCAAGCTGAAAGCAACTTGGGTTCTGCAGCAGGACAATGATCCAAAACACACCAGCAAGTCCACCTCTGAATGGATGAAGACTTTGGAGTGGTCTAGTCCAAGTCCTGACCTGAATCCTATTGAGATGCTGTGGCATGACCTTAAAAAGGTGCTTCATGCTGGAAAAGCCTCCAATGTGACTGAATGACAACAATTCTGCAAAATTCCTCCACAGCGCTGGAAGAGACTCATTGCAAGTTATCACAAACGCTTGATTGCAGTTGTTGCTGCTAAGGGGGGGCCCAACCAGTTATTAGCTTTAGGGGCCAATCACTTTTTCACACAGGGCATGTAGCTTTGGATTGTTTTCTCCCTTCATAATAAAAAGTTTCATTTAAAAACTGCATTTAGTGTTGAGTTGTGTTGTCATTGACTAATATTTACATTTGTTTGATTATCTGAAACATTAAAGTGTGACAAACGTGCAAAAAAGTAAGAGTCCAAGATGGGGGCAAACACTTTTTCACACCACTGTATGTGAGTTTTAGTGCTAACTTAACACACGCATTATAACAGTGGTGCCGTCCGCTATCAGAAGCACTGGGCTACATGTTCAACTGAAATTTGAGCATTTTTCCATGAAATTGCATGAATTTATTCCCAGCAGTTTGCTGCCTTTATTTCAAAGTGTGTCTCTTAGCTGCAATGCTTCCGGTATGTGTATGTGTGTGTGAGATTTTATTTTTTGTCCAATCAGATTTCAGCTACTATGCTCGTCTGCCATCACACCTTCAGAATCAGGAGTGCTGGCCCGATGTCACTTCAACACTATTAGTAATGGGACTGATTCTTTAACCAATCAGATTTCAGATTCACCTCACAAACAGTATTTTTCCATCTTGCTTGGTTGATGTCTGAAACATATACTCAAAGCATATACTCTGTAGCTGGCTGATGGATAGTTGGCAGAGCTTTTAGGATGTGTAGCGAAGCATAGTCAGGGGGGTCTGTATCATGCCCATGAGGGAAGAGGTTTTCATGAAAAGCTGCATTTGGGTCACATATTACTGTTATATAACACATTCACAGTAGTGGCCATTTTACTGACATGTTTCATACTGGTGTTTCATACATGTCGTGGTAGCATTGCATCATACTGCTTACCTTATTGCAGTCGACGTATTGCACAGGTGTAGGTCTTGGAACGGCCAGTGATTTGTTTGAAGATGCTTGTTTTGCTTTAAAACATAAAAGATGAATGTGTGAATGAATGATTTAAACATACGTAGGGCTCTTAGATGCATGTATTCACGCAATACGGGCCTTGTGAACATGGACTGAAGTGGCTTCCAGCGTCCATGAGGAGTTAAGCATGATATCTCAATTCAATCAAGACACCTGACTCCACCACGAGCTGGGTCAAACGGGAGACAAAAAGACCATCTGAGTTATAAAAAGACACGCGTCTACATAGCGTGTGCATTGGAAAGAGGGTGGGTGGGGGTTGGTATTAGAGCGACTGAGTGAATGAAGCTGCTCAGGCCGCGGCCCGCTGACCGCCCGTTGAACTTCCCTCTGAACTGAAGATGAACCCTAAACTTGAGGATCTTCAGTCATGGATCTCCCAGCGAGCTCAGCTAACCCGGGGAATGACACACACACACACACGCACACACACACACACACACACACACACACACTTCCAGTACAAAGTCTCGCTGTGTTGAACAGGACATACAGTTTGCAGGACTACGCAAAAAATACTCAACAGATTTCTACAAAACTTTGTAGAGGGGTTGAGTAGGGCGGCGTGTGTTCTGCACTCTGAACAGACATCTTGATTCTATGGGACAATTTTTTTCCACACACACACACACACACACACGCACACACACGCACACACACACACACACACCGTGTTGAGGTCCAGGTACTTTGGTTTTGTAGACATCACACTATTTTTAGTTACCGTAATTTGAATATAAGAGAAAAAGCCTTTGTAAGAATGGAGGCTGCACCTGTCTGGGAAGGGCAGGTGTCCACGTTGTAACACGGGATATTTACAGGCGTGTCACAAGATCTCGTGAGATTAAAACGTGACAAGATTTGTCATTCAGAAAACAAACAATTTGATCACTTTAGTAGCGTAGAGTTGCAATATTAAAGAAACAGGCTGTAATACTAAGAGGAGGAACAAGTACAGCCAATTAAAATGGTCATTTTTGGAAAATTAGATTGGGGAAAAAGTTAGGATTTTATGGGAATAAAGTCATACAATTTGAAGAAGAAAATTTCCAAATATTATTCAAGAAGAAAGTTGAAATATTTGGAAAATTCAAAAAAGAAGCAGCAAGTGGGAAAAAACAGCAAAGACCAAAGTACATGCTAACAATACGCTTTTCATGAAATATCTGTCACGTCTTGCATATTTACTAAATATGAAAGTGGCCTTTTCGTCCTTTCATTTTTCACTTGGTGGCGCTCGCTGCAACAAGTTTGGACACCCCTGCATTACACATCGCATAGCACGTGTTGTGTTAGTTTTAGTGTGTTTAATACGCAAAATAGTGACGGACATCAAAGTGTTAAGTTCAGTGAGGCTTTCTCACAAATGGCACATGACTTTTGCTCCATCCATCCTTCCATCTTCTATGCCGCTTATCCTCATTAGGGTCGCGGGTATGCTGGAGCCTATCCCAGCTGACTTCGGGCGAGAGGCGGGGTACACCCTGGACTGGTGGTCAGCCAATGGCAGGGCGCATATAGACAAACACTCACATTCATACCTATGGACAATTTAGAGTCTCCAATGAAGCTAACATGCATGTTTTTGGAATGTGAGAGGAAACCGGAGTACCTGGAGAAAACGCACGAACGCGAACTCCACACAGAAATGCCCAACGGAGATTCGAACCCAGGTTTTCTCGATCTCCTGACTTTGTGGCCGACATGCTAACCACTCGGCCGCCGTGCAGCCGTTTGCCTTTGACTTTTGCGCCCAAAAACGAAAAAGCCGTCCCTCATGGACTGGCCTATTCATCTGCAACCTTACCGCCAAAGTGGTCAAAGTCAGGCTACGTGTCATACTACATGTCACCCTTTGGCCCACTGGCATTTTCTCGCCTGCAGAGGCTGATCCTCACGCCTCTGCAACTGTGCCAAAAATGTACCGCACACGCACACGGACACACACACACACGCACACACACACACACGCACACACACGCACACACACACACGCACACACACACACACGCACCGTTTTCTGCAGCAGTATATGACAGTAGTTGCGTTAGGTCTTTATCTACTCCCCCGCTGCGGAAGCGGCACCAGTCAGGAGGGGGAACAGCACAGAGGACACCAAGAGGTCACGGACGGGTCACGGCAGAGCGTAATGGGCCGGGTTCTGCCTCGTGTTTAGCTGTCAGACAGATGGATTAAACAAGAGGGGGGGGTTGAAGACCGAGGTTACAAACAGCGCTAGGGTTTGACGCAGTGCTATTTCGGATGCAAATGTGCAGCGTGCTTCATCGTCACTGCTTCATTTCCGACGGAAAACATCACGCCGCTGCACACGCTTCACCGAAACACGCTTTGTCGTCAGTCAGCTTTGGACATCATTGACCCCGACCACTTACAGGAGGTTTCTACAGTTCCAAAATAACGTCCGTTAGGACAAGCGGCGTAGAAAATGAACAAATGAATGTGTCAGTCGTGATTGACCGGCGATCAGTGCGTTGTGGACCCACCTGTGAACATATGCTAAGCAATGTAGAAAATGTACGGACCTTGAAAGGAAATAGCGTACTGTTGGACCCGCTTAAGTCACCATCTGTTCTTGCAAATCAGCATATTGGAGCTTCTTGCAATAACGATGTATCACAATATATTCTCTGGCACGCAAATTACAACACAGGGGTGTCCAAACCTTTTCCAGCCAGGCCACAAGGTGAAAAATGAAAGGATGCAACGTTGCCATTTTGATATTTTCTGTCATAGAGGTAGAAAAGCCTATTATTAGTGTCAACTTTATTAACTTATGTCAACTTATTGAAAAAAAGAAAATCCAAATACTGTATTTCACCTTTGTTGTTAAATAATATATGGACATTTTATTTTAATAACTATTTCAAATAACTTCCATCCATGCATCCATTTTCTATGCATATGTGGCCCTGTTCAGAACCAGCACCGGGGGTGACTGCATATGTGGCCCTGTTCAGCACCAGCACGTGTGTGATCTCTTACCTTTCAGTCTCATTGCCTTCGACTTTTCTGGCATCGTTGTTTACACACATTGCCTGGCTGTCGCTCTGCCTGTGGAAAGAAAAAGTGCCAGACAGCACGTCGATGGCCGTGGCCTCCAACTGAACTTTGTGGCACTTAAATTGGCCGAGCCGCGGGTCAAAGGCTTGTCACTATCACCGTAAAAGCAGCCCCCTCTCATGTAAAGAGGATTAGCTTCCGTCTGGGAAATGATGTCTCCGTCCCTGCGTGATGACCACGCAGAGCGCCATGAAGATGTCGGGATCTCAGATTGGCAAAACAGGAGTTGTCCCCTGAGGTGGAGACAGGTGTGGGCTTCCCGCGGCCACCGAGAGCAGGCGGTGGGAGCTCGGGGACAAGCGACTGACAGGTGGCCGCCCCCTGTCTTGGCCCGGGGTGGGGTGTCACTGTTGGGAGATCCCAGTCAAACTAAACCGACCTTATTCTGCCCAAAAGCCCCGATCTCAGCCATGAACCAAGCCAAGGCCGACCCAGCCTCCCACCCAGAACTTTCTGGTACTTAATCTAGAACAGCAGAGTCCATTTGCAGCCCGTTGCTGTTTTTTTATTCTAAAAATATAATTCAACAAGAAAACTAACAAGAAAAACAACAGCAAAAATGGAAAAAAAACCAGCAATCATTTTACAAGAATTAAGTCAAAATGTTAAGATAAAAAAGTTGTTAATCTAACATAAAATATTGTCATTTTATAAAAATAACCTCGTAAAATTATCAAGAAAAAATGGCATCATTTTAGTTGCATAAAGCTGAAATATTAAAGAATAAAGACTTTATTTTTTAAAGTCGTAATGTGAAGAATAAGCAAAACAACAAATGAGGTGTGAATTCCTGGAAAATTACGTTGCGGTGAAGAAAATGTAGAAGAAGTGGAAATGGTTGGAAAATTTAAAAAAAAAACAAAAAAATGGAAAAAAAACAGCTGTAATTTGACAAAAATAAAGTCCAAATATTAAGAGAGAAATGTCACAATATTACGAGGATAAACTCGTAATATTATGACAATAAAAATAACCTCATTTTAGTAGCTTAGAGTTGAAATATTAAAGAAAAGATGCGTTTTTTTTAAGCTGTAATATTATGAGGAACAATAAAAACAAAATAAAGTTGTAATTTGTGCTAGAGAATAAAGTCATAAAAAACAGCAAAACTGGAAAAATTATATAGTTTTAAAAATACAAAAAAAAAAAAGTCGTAATATGAGAAACAAACAAAACGACATAAAGTTGTAATTTTGGAAAATTTGTTTTGGGGAAAAGTTATAATATTATGGAAATAAAGTCAATTATTACGAGAAAAGTCATAATATTGGGAGAAGAAAGTCGTATTCTAATGAGAACATTTTTTGTAATCTAACGAGAAAGAGTCCTCATTTTATGAGGGAAAATAACGTCATTTTAGTCGCATCAAGTGGAAATATTTTCTTAAAAAGACATTTTTTTAGAAGCCGTGATGTTATGAGAAAGAAACAAAAAGAAGGTGTTTTTGGAATGTGGGAAGAAACCGGAGAAAACGCACGCACACGAACTCCACACAGAGATGCCCAGCGGAGATTCGAACGCGGATAGACTGTGTGGCCTGTGTGCCTGTGTGCTAACCACTCAGCCACCGTGCGGCGTCGTAATATTATGAGAAACATGAATCCATCCATTTTCTATTCCGCTTGTTCTTACTCGGGCCGCGGGGGTATGCTGGAGCCTATCCCAGCTGACTTTAGGGCGAGATTCCGGGGCGGTACACCTTGGACTGGTCGCCAGCCAATCGTAAACAAGCATTGACACTCACGTTCATTCCTGTGGACAATCTGCAGTCTCCAATTAAACTAACACGCATGTTTTTGGAATCCCCCCCCATCTTCCCGATCTCCTGACTGCGTTGCCAACATGCCAGCCACCAGACCTCACGAGAAACAAAGAAAACACAATCAATTGGACAGCCCTGCAGTACCGTACAAGGTGCTAGCACAGCGCCCTGTGTTGCTTTACTACCTAGCAAAGTGGCAAAGCTGCGTCCTTTCATTTCTCGCTCTGTGGCCCCCGCTGGAAAAAGTCTGGCCACCCCCGATCAAGAACTTTGCGCATGACGTTGGAGGCGTGCTTTTGCTGTTAAAGTTTGATTGGATTTGGAATTGCCCAACGTTTTATTGTCGGTTCCGCTGCGTGTTTATTTATGGCCGACGTCTGACAGAACAAGAGTTCAGCCTTTCAGACGAAAAGCAGAGAAAAACGAGTCGTCTTTTCTGTTTACCGTCGTGACGTGAGACCGTGCGCTGACCTTCATCGTCTTTTTTTTTCTCCCATCTTGCGCTGCGAACAAGCGAAGCTTTGTTCCCCGGCTGCTTACGAGCACGTGCTCGCTGTTAATCCTCACTTTACTGGCGTGACACACACACACTCGCACTGTTCGTCACTGACGACACGTTTTACCGCCCCCGTCCGGGTCACGTCTGCCTCACAGAGGCCTTGTCTTTTAAGAAGATGTTATGTAATAATAACAATACACGGCAAAAACAGACCTCTCACTGTCCGTGCAACGCTTGCATTGTTCACGCACACACACACACACACACACACACGCACACACACGCACGCACACACACACACACACACACACACACACACACACACACACACACACACACACACACGCACACACACACAGCTGTGAGGGTCCGCACCAATTAGCGCAGCTGTGATCTCACACGTCCGGGTCAGCGATTCCCACAAAACGGACAAAAAGAAACTTGTCCTGGAATGTGTGCTCCCAATTACGGGTGGGCGCCGAGCCTGGCGGGCACACAATGCCGCAGGTGAGAAGTTGGACGGGGCCGCTGTCACAGTTTGCTCTCCGAGCACAATAGAACCCCGCAAGCCCGTTTACCAATCAAGTGCGAGGACGGAATTGGTTTGATGGGCTTCCAAGGTGACGTAATAACTTTCTCTGGTGCCGATGCTCAAACGCAACACAGCTACGATGGTACCCTGCAAGAACCAAGTACACAACTAGAGAAGTACCCGACTAGAACTCTGTACATAACTGGAATGGTACCCTGCTAGAACAGAAGTACACAAGTACAATGATAGCTAACTAGAACTCAGTACGCCACACGGTGGCCATCTTGAGATGGGAAGACCTGGGTGTGAATCTCCGCTTGGGCATTTCTGTGTGGAGTTTGCATGTTCTCCCCGTGTGTGGGGGGGTTTTCTGGGTACTCCGGTTTCCTCCCACATTCCAAAAACATGCAGGTTAGCTTCATTGGAGACTCTAAATGGTCCATAGATATGAATGGGAGTGTTTGTCTATATGTGCCCTGCCATTGGCTGGACACCAGTCCAGGGTGGACCCCGCCTCTCGCCCAAAGTCAGCTGGGATAGGCTCCAGCATGCCCGCGACCCTAATGAGGATAAGCGGTATAGAAAATGGGTGGCTGGATAGAACTCAGTACACAACTACATTGGCACCCAACTAGAACCCTCATTGAAGTCCTCAACTAGTGCCCGGTACAGACCGAGAATGCTACCGAAGTAGAACCCGAGTTGTAGTACACACATAGAACGGTACGCAACCATAACCCAGTACACAACAACACTGGTACCAAACTAGAACGCTAAATGTAGTTCCCAGCTAAAAGCCAGTACAGATCTACAATGGTGCTGGTGCCAGTGATCATTTTCAACTGTACTGTACGGAAGGGCCCAACTACAACCCGGTACCCCTCTAGCATGATACCCAACTTGCATGGTACCCGACTACCTTGATCCCCAACTAGAACCAAAGACCCAACTAGAATGTTACCCAACTAGAACCCAGTACACAACTAGCATGATACCCAACTAGAACCCAGTACACAGCTAGCATGATACCCAACTAGAACCCAGTACACAGCTAGCATGATACCCAACTAGAACCCAGTACACAACAAGCATGATACCCAACTAGAACCCGGTACACAACAAGCATGATACCCAACTAGAACCCGGTACACAACTAGCATGATACGCAACTAGAACCCAGTACACAACTAGCATGATACCCAACTAGAACCCAGTACACAACAAGCATGATACCCAACTAGAACCCGGTACACAACTAGCATGATACGCAACTAGAACCCAGTACACAACTAGCATGATATGCAACTAGAACCCAGTACCTAGCTAGCATGATACCCAACTAGAACCCAGTACACAGCTAGCATGATACCCAACTAGAACCCAGTACACAACTAGCATGATACCCAACTAGAACCCAGTACACAGCTAGCATGATACCCAACTAGAACCCAGTACACAACAAGCATGATACCCAACTAGAACCCGGTACACAACAAGCATGATACCCAACTAGAACCCGGTACACAACTAGCATGATACGCAACTAGAACCCAGTACACAACTAGCATGATACCCAACTAGAACCCAGTACACAACAAGCATGATACCCAACAAGAACCCAGTACACAACTAGCATGATACCCAACTAGAACCCAGTACACAGCTAGCATGATACCCAACTAGAACTCTGTACCCATCTAGAATAGCACCCACGTGGAACCCAGCTATATGTTGAATGCTATATGAAGTATACTTACTGTGTATTTCTAAACATATTTGAGTTGCTTTTCACGTTTTTTTGACTGTGTCATGCTCAGTTATGCAAATTAGATGACATCATCCGGTGCCCCGCCCCCCGGCGCCACCACAAGCGCAGCGCCAGGCAGTCATGCGGGAAACACTGCAAGGACATCCGGTTTGCAGACGTGCACGTCGATCCAGCGTCCTGATAAAACGGGATTGACAAAGGTTCCCTGAAGCGGAGGGACAAACAACAAAAACACATCCGCTAACAGCGCTGGTTTGTGACGCTGTTAGCGCGTCTCCGCTCCGTGCAGCACTCAGCGAACCCAGGAGGGCCGCCTTGGCGACGACTTAGTGGGTCAAACGCAGTCGGAGAGATGCGCTGGTGTGTGCGTGGACTAAAAATAAAAGCATCTGAAATATTTAACTTGGTGACCCAGAAAGGCGCCCCAGCGTAATCGTGTGTTTGCACAAGCGCAGCATGTCCGCCATGATATCATGATATCCTGATATCATGAGGCTCATCCTCCGATTGGGAAAAGACCAGCGGCCAATGTCACGAAAATACGATGGGATCACGGACACAGATGCCTTGGAACGGGAGCGCTTTTGCCTTCGTCCGTCGTTTTACTGTTGTGAAAGTTTCTTTTGCTTTTTCTTTGGCTTTTTTCAATGCTTTTTTTTTTTTGCACTTGCGCGACAGGAACGCTTGGCCCCTCTTGTCTGTCGAGTGTTTTACGGTTTTGCCTTTTCTCTGGCGTTTTTGTGCCAGACGTTTCGTGATGTTTCTTCTGCTTTTTCTTTGTTTTGTTTCTTTGACACCACAGAACATCCGCTTTTGTTATGCAGTTATTTGCGTTTTATAGCGGTTAGCCTCGCTTTACACGTGTGTCAGGAATAGCTACCTAGATGCTAAAGCTAAGCGTCGTCCACATTTTACAGACAGTTTTCCTTTTTAAAAAGATTTTTGAAAAGATATAATGTATAATTTGTATGTATGGTATTTCACATCACAGTTAGGCTGCTAACCTTTAGCCTACGCTTGCTAACTAGCAGCTAGTGGCCTCACGGTGGGTAAACATGAATTTGTTTTGACACACGTTGGAACTAAAAAGCTAACAAGAAAAGGAATAAGTCCAAATGTTTTTGCGGGTTAGAATTTTCCAACATTTTGTGCTACATTTAGACCGCCGTTAAAATAGCTGCTAACGCTAACGTTGATCTTGGGCGTCAGCCGCATTTTAAAACGAGTGTGCTTTTTGAACAAGATTTTTGTTCAAACAATTTGAAAGTATATTTTGCGTCATTTGAAGAAGAGTTCATGCGTTTAAATTCTAGAATATAATTTGTCCTCGACTCTTGAGGCTGCATTCGTCACAGTTTCGCTGCTTATTCTTGCTAACTACCAGCTAGCGACCTTATAGTGCGTTAACGTAAAATGCTGAATTTATTTTTCTCACAATTTTTGACACATTGAATACGAATAAATCCAACTGTTAGCAGTTTAGAAGTTTAGCTAGATTTTGAGTGGGATAGATGCTGATGCTAAGCGTCGTCCACATTTTGGCCTTTTTAGCAAGTCGTTCGAAGCCTGGGGCCCATCATCAAATTTAGTGACCCCCACGCTTGTCCTTGGTGGTGGGGTCCCGCCCCCCCTGCTAAGCAGCCATGTCCATATTCAGCCCCCTAACCCCCCCAGACGAGAAGCCATTAGCATTTCGGGGGCGCACAGCAGCATCAATATTAATGCTGTGTGACTGAGGCGGCTTTTCTGGAACTTTCTCCCACATCAATATTGATGCTGTTGCCATACATTGCAGTCAGGACCCCCTTTAAGGATTTATAAGGGGGGGGGTCCATGTGAAGGATGCCTTTCCTTTAAATGATGTACATTTTCCTGCACGGCAATTTCCATGGGAGTGAGGACGGGGGGCGGCGGGGGCGAGGATTCGGGATTCGCTTGATGAGATCCAAGTGGAAAGGGGGGGTGGTGGGGGTGGTGGGGGTGGCGGGCGATTTGGAGACAGATCCAATTCCCCTCGCAATGCTTTAGCAGCGACGATAGCCGTGGAAAAAAATGAATGTTTGATTTGGCGGCGTCGGGGAACGCTCACATGACAGCCTGTTGATTCTGGAAGCGGAGGGGGGGCGGGGCGGCGGAGGGTGTTTCTTTTGGGATGCCTTCACATGGCCCACCCGGATCTCAAAACGTTGATTGGAATATTAGGTTTGGAGACGCGGTGCGACGTATATCAACTGTTGGCCATGAATCATCGCCTTGTGAGCGCTGGCAGGGCGGCCATGTTTGTCGACGCCTGCGGGGTTCATGAAGTCGTACTGTCATGGTGTTGAAAGTCATATGATTACAAACTATCAGCTTTCAAATTCATTTAGGAACGTACACGTAATATCCAGCGTGTCTTCCGAGCTACGTTTTCATTCCACCTTAGCTAGCACTATTAATTAGCTTACTAGCTGACACAGCTGTTTGGCTAATGGGACAATAAGCGTTATCCACCCGTTACTTATGGTGGTAAAATAGTTAGCAAGGTAGTTAAAATGGCGTAGTCATGCTAACGTATCCCCTATCGACATCTGACAAGCAAGCAAACCTTGCTAACCTGTACTGTATTAAAAGAACTTCAAACTCAACTTTGAATCTTGCAAACACAGCTTGTGTGATTTTATGGTGGAAAAACTTGAAATTGCAAGCCAGAAATAAGAAGAATGCAATGATGCAAAAGCTAAGTATAGCCAATTACTGTTTCACAAGCTAGCAGGCATAGTTAGCATCATGAAAACATGACCGTAGCTCGAAAATAACCCTTCAGATTCAATACTGAAACTTTTAGACACAACTTGTGTCTAAAAGTGAAATTGCAAGCTGGAAATAACAAAAAATGCAATGATGCTAAAGCTAATTATAGTCGATGAATTTCTTACAAGCTAGCAGGCATGTTATCATCATGAAAGTGTAAGATAATCTCGCCAAAACATGACCTCAGCTCGATTAAAATACTTCAGACTCGATACTGAAAATTTTGGACACAGCTTGAGTGATTTTATAGTGGAAAAAATTGAAATTGTAAGCGATGCTAAAGCTATATATAGCAATAAACATTGTGCAAGCTAGCGGGCATGTTAGCATCATGAAAGTGACGGATAATCTTGCCCACACAAGATCTCAGCTCGTTTAAAATACTTCAAACTCAATCCTGAAACCTTTTAACACAGTTTGTGTAATTTTATAGTGGGAAAAAGTGAAATTACAAGCCTGAATGAACATGAACGCAAAGATGCTAAAGGTAATTATAGCCATGAGACCTGACGAGCTAGCAGCTTGATTAAAAAACTTCAAAACCTGTTTTGAAACTTGTAGTCACAGTTTGTGAGATTTGATAGCGGAAAAAAGTGAAATTGTAAGACTGAAATAACATGAATGCAAACATGCTAAAGCTAAGTGTAACTGTGAGGCATCGATGAGCTAGCAGGCATAGTTAGCATCAAATAAACTTGCCAAGCGTGACCGCAGCTCTGTTAATTGGACTTCACATTCTATATTGAACCTTGCAGGCAGACGTAACTTCTATGATTTTATTGCGGAAAATGCAAAAATGCTAAGTACAGCCGATGAAGCTCTTCCAAGCTAGCAGGCATAGTTAGCGTCATGAAAGTGCCGGATAACCTTGCCAAAACATGACCTTAGCTCGATTAAAAGAGCTCACTCGGGGTTGAAACTTCGCAAGCCGGAATAACGTGAATGCAAAGATGCTAAGGCTACATGTCGCTAGCAGGCACCCAGCTCAAGCCCTGCTACTCCATGAGGCGCTTCCTTTAGCCCCCCCACTACGTTTGGATAGCATGATTGATGTGTGCGCTCTCTCTCAGGCAGGATGCCCCCCGCCCCGCCAGCGCACTTTATCTGGCCCCGCGAGTCAGCAGACGACGCGTGACCTCAATTCAAAGACACATTCATCCTATCGATCCGGGCGCACGGACACGTCCCTCGTGGGCCCCCCAAGGGGTGACGGGACGGACTGTTGCTGTCACGGTGCACGGCGTGACACATCCGAGGCCTCATTGCGGGGGTGTCCAAACCTTCCAGCGAGGGCCACACAAGGAAATGGTCTTATTGGTATCCACTTCAGTCTTTGCTCTTGTTTTTGTTACATTTGGGCGTTCTTCTCCAACGAGCCTCGTGAACCTTCTCCTCGTGACACGCTGGCGCTCTTCCCACAAGAGTGGGACTTCCTCAAAACGCCACAAACAGCAGCTTTATTTGGCTTTCTGTGTTCCTCACGGTGTTCCTAACGGTGTTTCTCATGGCGTTCCTCACGGTACTCCTCACGGCGTTCCTCATGGTGTTCCTCACGGCGTTCCTCACGGCGTTCCTCACGGCGTTCCTCACGGTGTTCCTCACGGTGTTCCTCACGGTGTTCCTCACGGTGTTCCTCATGGTGTTCCTCACGGTGTTCCTCACGGTGTTCCTCACGGTGTTCCTCACGGTGTTCCTCACGGTGTTCCTCATGGTGTTCCTCATGGTGTTCCTCACGGTGTTCCGGCGTGTCCGAAAAGAAGACGTTTGTTCTTTCATATTTTGCTAAAACGACTAAAAGTTTCCCCACAATTCACAACTCTTTTTCTTGTTAAAACGGGACTTTTTTCGCTTGCTATTTTGACGTGATGATTCTGGTAAAGCTAATTTCCTGCAACCTCATTTGCCAAAAATGTCATTTTTGATATTGTTTTTATTTCCAACTGTTGAAACCTTCGTCTTGTAGTTTCTCTTCTCATCATCTGGACTTCATTCCCGTAATGTTCACACCTTATTTGGATTTTACCACACCCTAATTATCTGTACTGTATGAATATGATTCTAATATTATTATAAATATTATTATAAATATGTACTGTATACATATGATTATAAATATGAATATTATTATAAATATGTACTGTATAAATATTATCATGGTTCATGGTTCATGGTTTTAATTCATCCTGAACATGCATATGAGTCAAACAGTAGCACATCACATAGTACAATTCACAATTTTGCATGTCCAAAAAGGAGTAGGAAGAAGCAAAGCTTATTTAATCCTACCCCTCATCAGTTGCAATACATTTATTCACCTCTTGTTCTTCCAAGTGTACTTTGTAGGTCTACATGACAATGTAGTGCAATCATAGCCAAGGTTTTTACTTACTAAAAGGAAGCTAGAGGCTTAATAATAACTGATAGAATGATTGAAGAAGTGTTTGATTGATGATGAGGGAGTACAGACCAGGTACTCTCCACAATGAAGAGTTAGTAGTCAGTATAGTAGTGGTTAGATGTACTGTAGTATTGTATGTACACTGTAGTTCAGGTCTCTTCTTCTTTGTATTTTGTGAACATCAACTGCTTGTACTTGTTCTTCAAATGGATCATTGTTGTGCATTGTTTGAGTTCCACAACTTGATTCCACATCCAGAAATGCTGAAGGTGTTCAGTGTTGTCCGTGCATTGAAGTGTTTTAGCTCACATTTCACCCTCACATCATAGTCCTCCTCTCTTCTTGATAAGAATGGTTTTACAATTTTTAGTAGAAGGTGAAGGTTTACTAGATCCGCAAATGTTAATAATTGTGATTTTATAAATAAAGAGTGTGTGTGTTCTCTGTAGGCAGCATTATGGATGACCCTAGGTGACCTTTTTGTAGCACAGTTAGTGGCTGAAGTGCACTTTTATAGTTATTACCCATAACTCCACACAATAAGTTAGATATGCTGATATCAGTGAGCAGTAGAGCGTATGTACTGTAGTGCTTGTTGGTCAAGGACAAATTTAGCTTTATTCAGTATTGAGGTGTTTCTTGCCACTTTTTGTTTTATATTTTTAATGTGAGATTTCCAGTTCATCTTCTCATCTATTATAACCCCGAGAAATGTATTTAGGTTCGCCCTGTCAATGTCTACACCATCAATTTGTATTTGCTGGTACGTTTCCTTTTT